>NC_058134.1:199092996-199186077 GCF_016433145.1 Gracilinanus agilis
CCTTCCCTTCCCTTCCCTTCCCTTCCCTTCCCTTCCCTTCCTTTCCCTTCCCTTCCCTTCCCTTTCCTTTCTTTTCCTTTCCTTACTATTTCTTTCTTAATAATAACTCTAACACAGAAGGGCAAGGTTTAGGCAAATGGAGTTAAATGACTTGTCCAGGCTCATAAAGCTAGAAATTGTCTGAGGCCAGATTTGAATCCAGTTCTTCCCCACTCCAGACCTGATTCTCTACCCACTGTGCCACCTAATTATCCCCAAAACCCCTTTTTTCATAGATAAAGACACTGGGCCCCAGTGAGGTATAGGTATCTTACCAACGTTATACATGGAGTCAATAGCAGAGCCAAGACTGAAACTCAGACTCTGAGTGCAAATTCCGTATTCTTATGTTATATGGTCTTTCTCCCTATTGAAATTCATCATTTTAGATTCAGTTTGCTACTCAGATCTCAAAGTTGGAAGGGACCTCAGATGCTATCTAGTCCAAAGAGTAGCTAGATAAGAATCTCTCTACAACATGCCAGGTTGATGTTTTAGAGAGGGGGCACCTTACTACTTCCTAAAGCAGTTCATTTAAATTTTGGATAGCACGAATTGTTAGGAAGTTTAATTATTTTTTTCTCCATACATCAAGATGAAAGTTGCCACTTTCTAATTTCCATTCATTGTTGCTAGTTCTCTCCCTTAGGGTCAAGCAGAAAAAGGAAAATACTTTCCTGAAATCCAGGTGTATTTAAAGTATGACTTTTCCCCGGTGTACTAGCCTAGTGATCCTGCCAAAAAATGAAATTGATTAGTCTGCTGTGACCCGTTCTTGACAAAGCCATGCTGGTTTATGGTGATCACTACTTTCCTTCCTACACTCTCACAAACCATCCCTTCAGTAATATGTTTGAGACTTTTGCCAGAAATTGAAGCCAAGCTCACCAGTTTGTCATTTATATTCTACTCTCTTCTCTCCAAAAATCAGGACATTTTGCCCATCTGTAGTCCTGACACATCTCCTCCAATCTCTTAGCGATTTTTTTTCAGAGCTCAGTGACAGCAGCTTAGCAGTTCTATCTACCAGTTGTTTCTAGACCCCAGGCGATTTTATATGTCTATGCCCACATATGCACATGCATTTATAAATATACATGCAAACATACATGTATATGGTAAATATAACTAGAAGGTATAACTGTATATAGGTAACAAATATAACTAAAAACAGACATTATGTAGACTTATTCAGAATTACGTGGACTACAGGTTTTAAATATACATACATAAATAGAAATATAGCGATTCAATGTCAAAATTAGTTAAATCTTTATTGAAGATGCCTAGAGGTCTGTGTTTGCCTTGAATTTTACGTATATGTTTAGATACACACACATAACTAAAAACAGACATTATGTAGATTGTTCAGAATTATGTAGACTGCAGGTTTTAGATCCACATGCAAAAATATAAGTATGTGTGCAGATCAGTGCAGTATATGTATACATATATGTATACATACATAGACATGTATATGCATAAGCACATCGGGATAACATATGTGTGGTCTTATTCTGTTGTTTTCAGTCAAATGTAACTCTGTGTAACAATATTTGGGGCTTTCTGGGCAAAGATAGTGGAGTCTTTTGCCATTTTTTTCTCCAAATCATTTTATAGATGAGGAAACTGAGGCAAACAGGGTTAAATGACTTGCCTAATAAACATCTGAAGCCAGATTTGAACTTGGAAAGATGAGTCTTCCTGACTCTAGACCTGGCACCCTACCAACTGTGCCACCTAGCTGCTCTATACATATCCCTAATATGTAATAATATAACATATTATATCCATCCATGTGCATACATTATCATTAATATTGATTAAAATGTAACTTGGCAAATCCTAAATGTAGGCATGCTAAGAGAGGCATCTCTCTAATAATGGGTGAATGGGAAAAAGACAACTAGAGAAAGTCATGAGAGTTTATATGACATTGGCTTTCCCGCATCTACTCTATACTTAGCCATTGTCTGCTAGGGTTCAAAAAGATCTGCCCAGGCTTTAGTCTTGTAGGAAGGACAGTGTTGGTAAAAGAGCTGTCAGTCTGAAGGGGTTAGGGAAGGTCGTAATTGTCAGAGGGATAATTAGATCTAAGATCTAGATGGAGAAAACTTGGTCAGGTCAGTTGTCAGTGAGGGCTGGAATAAGCTAGACTGATGGCAAAAGCTGTGCAGCCAGAGGGGTTCATGGAGAAGGCTTGAATCTGGGGGCTAAGAGGAGCAGACAGAGGGGTGGTTGGTTAGTGAGCTGATTCAGAATTGCAGAAGCTGAGGGGGTGGCCAGGCAAGTACCCGAAAGAGGTAGGAAGCAATAGTCAGCTTCCTTCTCCCTTCCAGAAGGGCCTTTGGTGGGGCGGGGGTGTGGAGAGGGGGTGGGACAGAAAAGCATCTCTTTAACAGTGACTGAATCTGACAAAGACAACTAAAGAGAGCCATTATGTAGATTGTTCAGAATTCTGTAGACTGCAGGCTTAATTTTTTATGGATTTAAATACTATAGTTTTTTGATTAAAAGAAAAAGATTTCTTCCTTAAAAGAAGACAACTCTTTTATTCCTTTGTGAACTAGACCCTTGGCAAGGACTCTCTGATTCAGCCTTAAAATGACCTGGCTATCCAAGGTATAGTTGTACCTATGAATAGCCAGGAGGATTTATCCCAGGAGGCCTCTGGGTTAACCAAGTGCCTAGGATCTAGAAAGGAATTTAGTCCTCAATACAGGGCTCAATTGTCTTGAATGCTAAGGGCTCCTCTGTATGATTTGTCATCCTGAAGTGGACCCAGAGGGACCTATCATGGGATTTTTGCTTAGAACTCCCTCAATATAAATAATCTATTATGGTCAACCATAGTGGGTAGTTATTGATAGGCAATTCTGTCTTTACCTCCACCAACCTCCATCAGATATAGGAATTTACTGTGTAATAGAGGTTTTGGGGATATGTTATCATGACCTCTTTTATAAAATCCAATAGCTCGCCTTCAGGATCAAGTATATAATCCTGCCAAAAAAGCATTTATAGCCTTCTTCACTTGCCCCCTCCCTCCCTATCCAGTCTTCTTATGCCTTATTCCCCAAAACATAGGTGAAGCTATATTAATTTATAAGTATTTATTAGATAGCGAAAGCAAGTTGGAGAGAGAAAAGGCAATTAATCAAATGGCTGGTTGCCTCACTTAATCTGAATTTACTCACTCCAGGAATACAAAGAAAAGCAAAATAGAGTTTTAATGTTAAGAGTTTATGTGCTTGGCACATAGTAGGTGATTAATATACATGTTGACTAAATGACATAATACTTGGCATTCTCTTTTTAAAAGGATTTTATTTTCCCAGTTATAGGTAATAACAATTTCCCACATACATTTTCTGAAGTTATAAGATCCAAATAGTCTCCCTTTCTCTCTCCCTTCCCTTCCCCCTCCTGGAGATGGTAATCAATTTGATCTGACTAATACATATGTTGTCATGCAAAACATATTTCCATCTTGTTCATTGTTGAAAGAGAATACTTATATAAAACCTAAACCCCAGAATAAAAACTCAAATAAACTAAAGAGAAAAATAGTCTGCTTTGATCTGTGTTCCAACTTGAAATTCTTTTTCCTTGGGCTTTCCAGAGGTAGAAATTAGGTTATGAAGAGAAACTGAGATGCTGACACTGAGGAATGTCCTTATTTCTGTGGATTTCAGTGATTTGAGCTATGACTTGGGGTCCAGCATATGATTTATGTTTTATACACCTGTTCCTTCAAAACTGTGGACAACAATGTAATTAATACTAATTAGTCCTGTTCCCTGCTTATTCTCTGCCAGGACTCACAGCTTAAATGAAATGAAGAGCATATTTTACCTTTAAGGATGGTGAAGCATCTTGTCTGAGTAATGTGCACACTTGTGCGAGCTAAATGGTATCCATTTATAACATTTATAATATTTTAATATCTCAGATATATGATTCCATCAATGTGGACACTCCCTCCACTAATATTTATCCTTCCACACCTTAATAGATAATCTTTATAGGTCATCATGGATGAAAATCATCCATCTCCTGGTGGCTAGCCCTTTTGGAGAAAAACCTCTCACAACTTAGCTCTGATGAAGTATTGGCATAGTACTTTATGAAGTATTACTATTGCAACCCTTCAAGGATTCGTGTTTTCATCAGTATCAATATTCCTTCCTTGAACACAATTCCATACGTCTCCTTGCTGTAGAAGATAGGTTTACCCTGCTACCTGCCTTGGTGAACTGCTGTGACTAAAAAATGTATTTCCCTGCGACCAAAATGGTACGGCACTAACGGTAGGCTGATGCTCATGTGATATACATAGAGTAATCATTGGGCCTATCTTTGAAGTCTTTTCACATTTAAAGGATCTGTTACAGCTTGGGCTCTCTTGGGACAGCTTTCCATAACCCATGGTTATGGAAATAACCATAGCACGATGGAACATCTGAAGAGGATTTTAGTTAAATTGAGGATGATCATCATTAGTATCTTTGTTGCTGTTGTTCAGTCATATTTGAATCCTTGTGACTTCATAGTCATTCATAAGGATTTTTTTTTCAAGGATACTGGAATGGTTTGCCATTTACTTTTCCAATGGCTCTTTTTGAAAAAAAAAATTAAAAACTTGAGTGGATATTTTTGTCAGGCAATCAGAGGTTAAATGACATGCTTAGGGTCAAATGCTTTGGGAATGTCTAAGACTGGAACTCTTGACTCCAGGTCCAGCATTCTATCAACTGAGCCACCTAGCTGCCTCCTAGGCATACGGAGGCTAAGTGATGTGACCAAGGTCATACAGCTAAGGTGTGTCTTGAGACTGGATTTGAACTCAGGTCTTTCTGACTACAGGCCCAGTGCTTTTAACACTGAGCCATAGCTACCCTAGAATCTTTAAACACTGTCTACTTATTATATAAATCACATTTTTACAATTTATATGAACATTAATAATTATAAAATAATTGATTAAACTTTAATAAAATATAACCAGGCCCCCAAGAAATTCTATTACCACACATTTTATATATATATATATATGTATATATGCTAAAATATTTTCTATAAAACATTTGTTTACATCTGATACGAATATCTTAAAGAAGATCTCTTTTCTCTACCAGCTTTTATCTTTCTATTCACAGCAGTCATCTAATTGCTTAGCATATTAATTATCCACAACGACCCATGTCCCAATCTGTTCTGATGTCTTTTCATGGAATGGAGGTGATTCTAGGCTATCAAAGTGAAGCTCCAGCTCTCACCAAGCCAAAGGATTTTTGAATGCAGACCTAGCAACACTCTGTCTCTGCAGCTGAAGGACTACTGTGGCTAAATTTGGAGAGGCACATCACCAAAAGGGTTGGCTATCAGACAATGGATATTTTTAATCACATTAACCCATGAAAACTATTCACTAAGGACATATCACTAGCTATTTAATTAATGTTTATTGATCAATTATTTGATTGGAGGGTTTCCAATCTGAATTGGGAGAGGAAGTATAGCCAGGTGTGAATTAGTGTATTATTTAATCCCCTAAAGTGGACCCATATATTTGAATTTCCACTGTTGAAAGTTCTAATTATGTAAAATATGGTCATTATTTTCAGTCTAATGGAAATAAGTAGTGCAAACTAGAACAATGTGATCCCATCAGGGGATTCATTATTTGCTACTACTTGAGACCTACCTGTTCCTACATAGATGAATAGCTTGAATTTCTGAAGCCAATATATATTTTATTACAGAATAATAACATCTCTGAGGTAGAAGGGAACCCAGAAGCTATCTAAACCTTCCTCAAGAGGAAATTTTTCCCTCATCCTGAAACTCTGCAAACAGAGACTAGCTAAACAAGAATGCCTCAAATGTTAGACCTTACTAATGGTCAGCCAGCTTTTACTTAAAGACCTCCAGGAAAGCAGAACAAGTAGTTCTGAGACAACCTATCCCTCTTTTCGATGGTTCAACTTGTCGAGAAATTTTTCCTTACACCAGTGCACAAAAATAAAATTCCTTTCTCAAGTACCAACTTCTGAAAACAAATCATTGATGTCTTTTGTATCACAATCATTTCTGAAAAATAAAAATACAAAAAGACCTCTTCTCACCCTTTCTGAATTGAAGCTTCTCTGGGAACAAAGAAAAACTATTAAGCGGAGACACTTATAATGTATAGAACACCCTGATCTATTAGGTGCACATCTCTCTGCCATGAGGGACAAGGTCTGTTGTATTCTCTGTTCTCTATAATCATCACTGGTTTTCAAATTACTTAAGAGTTCGACTTCATTTTAGAGACCTTTCATTTACATTGTTCTGTTCATTGTATAAGATTTTTCAGGAATTTTTCCCTGCTTCAGCTCATGCTTCTTTACATTCATTTGCCAGTTAATGAGAACTCCTTTTTTTCCTCCCACCCCAAATCATTGCTACCATAGAGTGTTGTTTTGAACATTTCCTTATATATTGGGCCTTTGTTTTGATTTTTCACTTCTTCAGGAGTGGGAATACCATATGAAGAAGTAAAAGACAATTTAGTCACTTTTTTCACATAAGTCCAAACTGATATCCAGAAAGGATGGACCAGTTTCTAACTCCACTAATTACTGATCTTGCCATTTGAATGGTCTCTCCAATGTTGGCTGTTTTTATATCTTGACATTTTCTCCAATTTGTAGGCTCTGAGATGAAATTTGGAGTTCTTTTAATTTATGTTTTCTCAAACTATTAATTTCCATTATATATTATTATTATTTTCATTTAACTATAGTACTCTATATAACATTTTTCAAAAGGTCATATATAGTCTACAGTGTTTCTGAAATCTATTCATCACCAAACACTTAATAACAATATAGCATGGATTGTTCCAAATGCTGGGGATACAAAAACATCCAAAAAAAAAAAAGTCCATGTACTCAGAGAGTTTACAATCAAATGGAAGAAAACAACAAATAAAAGGGAGATGAAAGGAGAAAGGTGGAGAGGAAGGTACTGCATGGTGGGGTAGGGGGGAGGCTTGGTGCTGCAATCCTGAGAGTATAGTATAGCTCAGTGGTTCCCAAACTTTTTTGGCCTACCGCCCCCTTTCCAGAAAAAATATTACTTAGCCCCCTGGAAATTAATTTTTTAAAATTTTAATAGCAATTAATAGTAAAGATAAATGCACCGGTGGCCATCACCACTCCCTGGATCGCTGCAGCACCGCCTTGAGAATCACTGGCTGCTCTGTTCCCTTTTTTAAAGTGGAAGTTCTGAGAAGTACTTATCAATGGAAATAGGATAGAAGGAGAAGATGTAGAAACACAATAGCAAAGTCCAGAGACATTTAACTATTGGGGAATAGTTCTTGGTATTATATATTTATGTCAAGCTCCTATATATCCTATAAACCAGACTTTCTTTGGCCATGTGGTGCAAATATTTTCTTATGCTATCATTTGTCTTCTAATCCTATTTTCCTTGGTTTATTTGTGTAAATGATTTTAAATTATGTAGTTAAAATTGTCACTTCTATATTTTATGACTTATGTTTAAAAATTCCTCCTCTTGTATTTCAGTTTGCCTTTTTCTCAGTACATGGTTGATTCTTCAGAATACAAAAATCTTTTTGATAACAATATTTTTCTTGATTATTAAATGTTTTTTTGCTCTTTATATATTGAAATGTTTATTGATGATTAATTTAAAAATAAAAAGGAAAATTAAAAAAGGAAAACTATTATCCTCACTATATTTATGATAGTTGTCTTTGTTTTTGTTCTATTTTTTGTTATGTTCAGTAAATCAACAAGTATTTATAAGGTGCCTACTATGCAATGGGCATATATTTTTATATGCCACCAGCATATAAAAATAAACATTCAATAGTCTCTCAAGGAGCTTATATTCTATCAGGAGACATGACATATGCAAATCACATATAAACAAAATAAAAGATAATTTGGCACAGGAAGTAAGATGGAGGCACTAGAAACTAGAGCTTGGGAAAGGAATTAGGAGAGGCTTCCTGTTAAAGGAAAGCAGATTCTAAGTGGTAGAGGCGAGGAAGGAGGGTCTCTAGGCATAGGGAATAGCCTACACATAGGCACAGAGTTGGAGACTGAATGTTAAGTTTTAGAAATTGGAGGTAGACCAGTTTGATATATATATGTACATATATATATATGTATATATATATATATATACATATAATCATTATAGAGTAATACTGTGTAATAACTCTGGGAATATGGGTTAAAGTCAGATTGTGAAGGGTTTTAAATGACAAACCAAACAGAAGAGTCTATTAGTTTATGTATTATATATTTATATATATTATAATATAGACATTTTATCCTGGAAACTATTTAGAGCCACTTTAGCTTTTTTTTTTTATCAGAAGAATAAGTCAGGCTTGTATTTTAGGAGTTTCATAAATAGTTGTCTAAAGGGTGGGTTGGAGGAGGGAGAGAGTGGAAGCAGGAAACTAAGGAGGAACTATTCAAATAGTTCAGGTGAGTAATGAGGAAGTTTTGAATTAGTGTTGTAGCCATGTGAATGGAAAGAAGGGAATAGATCTTGAATATTCAGGTCTTATATCTATTTAGAAATTAAACTTGTATATAGTAAAAGACTGAATTACAACTGATTTATGCAGACTGCTTTATACATTTTGCAGTACTTCTTGCAAAAACGGAAGTACTTCTGCCATTAATTTGTGTTCTTGTGTTTTTAAAACATTGGACTCCTGTTTTGATTGCTTCTGCTTATAACTTATCTAGTCTGTTCCACTGATGTACTTTTTTGCTTTTTAATTTGTGCTAAATCCCTTTGATGATTACTGCTTTAAAATATTAGTTCTAGGTTTAATATGAATGCTTTGTTCCTTTGTACATTATTTTTGTTATTTCTTTTGAGAACATAGATCTTTTTCTTCATCTAATTGAATTTTATTGTTTTCTTTAATTCCATAAAATATTGCTTCAGTAATTTGATTTGCATAGCACTAAATGTCTACTTTAATTTAGGTAGCATCATTATTTTTATTACAATGGTATGGACCAAGCATTGACAGTGAAAAGACTCTGCACTTATTCATGTATGTAAATATTGTCTTGTCATTGTATTTGCTTAATTCTTGCCTATATCTTGGTTGGTTACATTCCAAGTTATTAATATAAAATCCATTTGAATGGATTTTCCTTTATTTTAAATTCTTCCTTGATTTTATTAGTAATAACTAAAAATACTAAAGATTTTTAATACTTTGACTTTACTGAAGTTGTTAATTATCCCAGTTTCTTCACTGATTCTCTTAACTTTTTTTCTCTAACATTTTCTAAGTGTTCCATCTTTTCATTTCAAAATAGGAATGATTTCTTCTCTTCTTTGACAATATTTATACCTTTAGTTTTTTCTTATTGCCATAGTTAACATTTCTAGAAAGTCCATAAGATGGTGGGAGTAATAGGCATTCTTGCTTTGGCCCCATTTGTCCTGGGAAAGCTTCTCTTCTCCTAGTTTTCTCCATGACAAGTAATGCAAGCTTGTGATTTTAGAAATATACTTGTGAGGATATTAATGAAGAGCCATTCCAAGTGTATATGTTTTTAACATAAATTAATGGTTTATAAAAGCCTCATTTTCTGCATCAATTTAAATGATGTGGTTTCCATGTCTTTATTATTTATGAATAAAATATCTTAATTGTTTTATTGGGTTTGACCCACCTTTTCTTCCTTAGTATGAATTTGAGTCAGCCATAGTGAATTGTTTCCTGGATATAAAACTGTTATTTTCTTGTAAGGACTTTATTTAGAATTTAGCATAAAATAGTCACTAGTGATTCTTTTCCTACTTTGTTTCTTTTTGGTTGGGAATGAGAAAGGAATATACATTTAGTAATTTTCTTCTTGCCTCTTTGTTCTTTTGAAAACATGACTGAAATTCTCTTTTACTTAGTGTTGAATAATTTTCATTAACAATTAGATTCATTAACAATTAGATTTAAAGGATGATTTTTTGGGGGGTACCAACTCTTCTTTGGTTATGGGGGAAATATAATTTAACAAAATGCCCTTTGATTTCTCTTAAAGAAAGAGTTATTCTATAGCATTCCAAAAGATTTTCCTAGGAATATGGTCAATTTCTTTCTTGTAGCCTACAAAATTTAATGTTTTATAGATTAAAAATTATAGAATTCCAGAGTTGGAAGAGACCTCATCAAACATTTACTCCAATCCTTACACAAAAGGAACCCCACCATGATATACTAGTGATTTTCCATCCTTTCCTTGATGACTTCCTTGAAAAAGGAGCCCACTCCCTCTGGGGAAAGTCTTTCACTTTTGGACAGCTCTAATTCTTAGGATGTTTTTCCTGACATCAAGCCTAAGTTTGTAATTTCCAACTCATTGTTCATTATTTGACCGTCTGGTGCCAGATTGAATTCTAATACTTCTTCCACATGACAGTCTTACAGCTATTCCCCAAAGCCTTCTTTCTCCAGATTAAACATGCCCATATTCTTCAGCTGAGCCTCATCTGTCATGAACTCAAGATGTTTTTTTTTTTTAATCATCCTGGTTGCTCTGAAGTTTTAGTATGATGTTTCTTGGTGAGTTGAATTGGGGTAGGGGAAGAGGGAGATGATCCGAATGGAGATTAGAGACTATGGGAGTATAGTCTGAGAAATCTTTGCAATTAAATATACCTTTTGTTCCTTCTGCTGCCTGTTTATTTCTCAACCCACCCTGGAAGAGTGATCTATCCCCCTCCACTGTCAAGCTATTAGCTACAAGTACTTTAATCTAAAACAGCAGCTTTAATGGATGATGTTAGGCTGTCAGCCCAGTGCTGAAGTGTATGGATATATATTAGGCATGAGTGTGCCAAGAACAATGGGACAAGTAAGCTAGTTATATGAGTTTTGTCTTTAAAAATTACCTTTTGGTGAGTCGTTCACTTTTCCTTTCATTAACACTGTTCTACTGACCCTTTTTTGAGGCATTATGATCATTTATATGGGATACTGGAAGAATCTGAATCCTAGGTTTCCTCTCTTTTTACCCTCTCCTTAACATTCTCTACTATATTCTGAGGGAATTGTTCACTTTCCAAGCATTTCTTTCTCTTCATATCTTTTCCTTTATTGACAGCAGAGTTCAGATTTTTGCCTNCTCTCTCTCTCTCTCTCTCTCTCTCTCTCTCCACCACCCCTTCTGTCTCTGTCTCTCCTCTCTGTGGGTGGCATCTTTAACTCTACTGCACCCCCTGCCATATTTTGACAGTCAATTTTTCACAGAAACAATCTGTGATGCTCCTGCCCCCTCGCCCCTCCCTTCCTCTTTCCTCTCTTCTCCATCTCCTCTCTTGCCTTTCCTCCCTCCCTCCTGCTGATTTGTTATTATGTACTGCAGCTGCCCAGAGGATTTTTAAATAGACCCATAATGGCACAGCAGCGCCTCTTGGAAGTTTAAATATAACCTTCTTGTTAATCTTGTTGGTGGCGGCAGCAGCAACAGCACCTGGAGAAGAATGCAATGGGCAAGATGTGCCCTGGGGTCCTACACTGAAATTTGGACTTCATTTTCTTTCAGGTGTCCTGTGATCTGAAAGCAATCAGACATGGCCTCACGTGTTGCTTTGTATAAATATCGGCGGGTACAGTATTGGTTTGACATGCACAGAAATGGAAGCACTGTGTGTTCTTGGAACAAGAAATACAAGGAGCAACCAATATTGCAGGCTGAAAGCTGACATTTCCTTTTTACTGTCTGCCAGTGTCCCTCACTGTATATTTATGGATATTTGATATGGACATTTAATTCCATTTTAATATTGGGCTTTTGTAGAGAATAAGAGATTTAAAGGGTGAATTAATGTTAAATACATTGTTGTTCATAGTTCTTAAAGAAAAAGTATATAAATCATAAGAGCTACCTAGCCCCCTGATAATGACTTCTGAAAAGCCATAGGAGGATAGCAACATGTGTTGTTTTTGACCCAGGCCAAGGATGAAATCTTTAGCCAGGAGAAGAAAGGTTAATAGTCTTGGATCCAGTTTTCGAAGGTATTTTTTAGATGGCAAGAAAACACATGCAACTCTCTCTCTCTCTCTCTCTCTCTCTCTCTCTCTCTCTCTCTCTCTCTCTCTCTTCCTCTTTCCTCACCTTGCCACATAATAATAATGAAGTCTTTTATTTTGTATTTTTGAGTCTACTATGTGTGAGGGGACCTAGATCGTACAAGCTTCTTCCTGAAAGAACTACAGCAAGAGTTTATTTTATTGTTAGGATTTTAAACCTCTGGATGAGGACACCTAATATGACATCTTGGGCCTTTTAGTGGCCAAGCTTTGGGATTTCCATGGAAGTGATGCCTACAGAACTATAATAGACATTCTTTGCAGGGACTTTGTGAGATACATGAATTATGTATGAAATGTTCTGAAGACCCTGGAGGAAAGCTGTCACATGGAATTAAGATATCATATTAAATTAAAGAGGATTGGGATGGTACACTAGAGCCTGAATTGGGGAAAGGAAGTATTTTGAGATTCTGTCCCCTCCCCTTTATTTCTTGAGTTGTTTTAGGATATACTGTTTATTTCAGGATGGGAATTAAAGAGATGGTGAATAATCATTATGTGAAAAAGTATTTAAGTGCTCAAAGACTATATAACACTGTGATTTGTGATTGTTGGTAATTGAATGGCAACAGAGTGAGTAGAAATTATACTTGCCTTCAAGTAACATGTAATCTAAGAGGAAAACTCAAAGATATAAATAAACAGTGGGCACAAAAGGTATATTTACTAGCAAGAATGGGTTGAAATTGAGGAATGAATCACATAATATACTAATGCTTTGGGAAATGGGTGGAGTTAAAAGAGAAATATTGCTAGAGGAAGTAGTTTGGGGTTATGATCTAAAGACTGATAGACAGATGAATGGATTGATATATAGATAGAAAAATGACAATTATATCTATGTATTTGTGTATTTGGTGGGGAGGCTTAGGGATGTTTAATTCCCTGATATTTGGCATGAGTTTAGAATGTTGTCATAGACTGGGTGAGGGTACTAAGTGGCACAGAGGATAGAGTCCCAAGTCTGAAGTCAGAAAGATTCACCTTCATGAATTAAAATCTGACCTCAATTACTAGCTATGTAAGCTTGGGCAAATCACTTAACTCTGCCTCAGTTTCCTCATTTGTAAAATTAGGTGTAAAAAGGAAATGGCAAACCACTATATCTTTTCCAAGAAAATCCCAAATGGGGTAATTAAGGGTTGGACATGTGTGAAATGGCTTGAATAACAACAAAGGCTGGGAGAATAGCACAAGAAGATAGTAAGAGGACAAACAGAGCTTGAATAGAGTTACTTTAATATAAAAGAATATGAAAATGGACTAATGGAAATGATATATTTTAACAGCAAAGTCAGTGTTTGATATGAAAGGTGCCTTTGGAGGGAAAAATGTAGTGGAATTACATGACTGAAGCAACAGACATGGAAAATTATTATGGATTAAACTCCTAGAATTGAAAGAGATCTTAAGAGGTCATTTGTCTAGTTTCTGCCTCTAGGCAGGTGAGCACATAAATCATACAAGATAGATGATTGTTCAACCTATTTTTAAAGATCTCTAGATATAGAAATTGTCCTATATCTAGTTAAAAATTTTATCCTCCTTTTAAGTGACAAAATTTTTCCTTCTATCCTACCAATCTCTCTGTCTGTCTGTCTGTCTCTCTCTCTCTGTCTGTCTGTCTTTTTGTCTATCTGTCCTCTCTATGTCTTTCTATCTCTCTGTCCTGTCCCTCTGTCTCTCTCTGTCTCTGACTCTCTATCTGATTCTCTGTCTCTCTTTCTCTCCCTCTCCCCAGTTTTATCTGTTTATCTATTTATTATGATCCTCTATCTTTTGCAGAAATGGAGGGTAACCTTACAACAATCTTTTAAATCTTTTAAAATGTGAAAAATTTCCTATTTATTCATGGAGAATTCATCTGAAAAATGACCAGAGATGGGTCCAAATATTAGAAAACCATTGAGGACATTTGCCACAATTAGGACTATTAACTTTTATTTCAGAAAAATTTATTCCTAATATTATATATATATTATTCTATATAGAAGAAACAGTCTTCTATTCAAGGGCAAGCTAATTCCTCTGACCTTGAAAATCATTTTAGTAAAACCAGACCTGATGAGGTTGTTTTAAAATTTAAATGAGTTACTTGTATAAAGACTTTGAAAAACCTTAAATCACTATAAAAATCAGTTATTATTATTATTATTATTATTATTCTCATTCTATTGCATTCTTCATTCCTATTCAGTAGGAAAGTGAAAAGAAATAGAATGCCTACATCCCTCTCTCTATGAGCTGATAACCTCGTTTGGATGGGTTAGCGATATTTGAATTGCCTGATATTTGGCATAGGATTAGAGGCAGGGGCTATAGAGCTAGGATAGGCATTCGATGCAGTCAGAACAGCTGGTATAAGGACACAGAAGAGGAAATGGATGTGTCATGTGGAGCACAGTAAATTTATCTGTGCTCCAGTTCTGACTCTGCTACCGACTCTCAGAGTGCCCCTGGCTAAGTCACAATTTCCTACTGCTTCAGTTTCCTTATCTGTTAAAGAGAGGCTTGTACTAGATGACCTTGAAAGTGCCTTTCAGCTCCATTCCTGACTATGTCAGACTTTGTGTTGGGAGAGGAGTGAGAGAAAAGGCTGAATCAGAAAGGTGGTACCTGTTTAGGAGGTCTTGGTGTAAGGCCAAAGAAGACTTGATGGCCTACATATCTCATGAGTATCTTCTCCTGGGTTCATCATTTTGTACATTCTTTGAGAGTTAACCTGACCTTTTCATTAATAATTGCTTACTTTCAAAGTCAGCTGATAATTTAGTTGGCCTTAATTAATGGTTCTCCCAAATGATTCATTATCCTTGGGAAGAGTCTATTTGCAAATCACTCATAACTATAGTACATACAGTCACTAACTTAACCTCTAGTTTTGTCTTTTACAATGTTTTATCCTTAGTTATCTAACTATAGGAGAGATTGAAACATTTAATTCTTGTGCTCTTTAGGATTTTAACTCCCATGCCAGTTTTTGGTGGTAGAACATGTTCTGGAAGACAATAAGTAGAATTTGTGAAGTTAAAATGGAATAAGTATTTGTTAAGAGCCTACTGTGTATCAGGAACTATGCTAAGTACTTTATAAGCACTATCTCACTTGATTATCACAACCACCATTATCACAACCATCAAGAATACAAAGTTATAAGGTTCTGAAGAAGGAAGACACTGTGTGAAATAGCTGCTATTATTTCCCCCATTTCATAGTTGAGAAAACCAATACAGGATGAACTCAAGTGTCTTGCTCAGAGTCACACAGATAGTAAGTGTCTGAGGCCAGATTAGAACTCATGTCTTCCTGAATCCAGGCCCAGAGTTCTATCCACTAAGTGTGATGCCTAATTCAAAGAATCTAGGGATTTAAGCACAATATAATTAGGTCTTAGACAAGGTTTTTTAGCAATAAGGATAGACTGAAGCGGTGGGTAAACATGTTTTTTTAAGGGATCTTAGGCTGAATATGAGGAGCAGAAAGAGAGGTTTGGGTGTTACCTATGTACAAGACTGAAAATTGATCAACTTCCTAAAGAAAAGAGGAAAGGGGGAAATAATAGAGAAAGGAACCATATTAGGGGATGTTTCTTTATGCATACATCCAACACACATTCTTTAAGTACCTACTATATTCAAAACACTATTCTAGATTTGGAGAGAGACTTAAAAGTTAGAGAACTTTCATGGATTTGATAAAGGATTCTCGCTACAGAGCCACTAAAGTGGTCAGGTGTATGATGAAGGATGGACATGGAGGCAAATGGATTTGGGGAAGAAGGTTACATTGAAAGATATGAAAATATGTGATGAAGGAGTGAAATTTCAAAGTTTAGGATTTTGGAAATGGTACAATTCAAAGAAACGATGAGGTACATCTATCTCTATGTATGGAAGTAGGGTAGAGAAACAAATTGTTGTAGTTGAGGAACTGAAAAGTTTAGGAATTGTCTCATCAAGATGAGGTCTTTGAGGATGATGGCAGGAGATAATATGAAGGAATAAATGAAAAATCAAGTATTATAGTCATTGAAAAATTGACCAAGGAGATAAGAACAAGAAGAATGATATAGACTGTATAGATCTCAGAAGCAGAAGGATTGCCAAGAGAAGGTAGACTGATTATTGCTTTGAAAAAGGCAGGGTGGAGGAAAGCATATGCCAGTCCCACCTACTGGTATTATGAAGGGAGATTCAGGTTTCTGTTGAAGAGAAAAGTTTAGAAACAATGTTGGTTAAATAGTTGGCAAGTGTAGGAAGATTTGTTGACAAAAGAAAAGATTTCAGAGGGTACAGTACATGGGACAGGAGATGGATAAACCAAGTAAGAGATATGCCTGAGGAAGAATACAAAGTTATAGGGTTCTGAAGAAGGAAGACACTGTGGACAAGCTACCTTATATAAACTAGCAAATTTGTTTGTACAATATTAGAGTTAGGAAGCTAGTACAATGGGAGATGGATTGGTTTGGCATTCTCCATCAGCAGAATATAGGCAATAGATTTGTTCCAAAGCTTTTTCAAATTTTTTCAAAATGGAGAAGTTCACAAGGTTACATATGTAGATGTGCTTTCACTCTATGGCAACTGTAGAACTTCCAGTTTCTTAAAAGGAGAACTACACTTAGTATTTGGTTTGAAGAATCACTTCCTAGAAATCTCATTTCTAGGTGTGATGTTGCTGCTATTTTTCCATGATGGCTGTAAGGTTCTATCCAAGAAGAAGAACTAGACCTTTTAAAAGTCATTCTGAATTCTGATATGTAAGCAGAGATAACCTCTTTATTCAGTTCCTTGCCACTCCAAAATCGATCAAGAAAACTCAGGGCTATAATAAAAGACACAACCTTAGTTCTAGGACCTAATTGCCCTAACTGGGCATTCCAAGTACTATTTTCTGACATGCAGATGGGCATCTGTATGTAACCACATAGTTTTTTTTTCTGTCTGTCAACAAATGAAACTGAATCCCTTTAAATTCCAGTGTTTACTTTAGAAGTACAGGAAGAGGACAAGCTTGGCTTTCATAGTGGAGCTAACTTTCAGAATTAGTTTTTACACAAGGTTAACTTGACTGGAGGAGTATAAACTAGCTGTTGAGGTTCCCTGTTTAGAGAAACATCTGATGATTATGTTCTATGTTATAGTAGCCCTTTCTGTCTCTAGCTTTGATTAAATTATTTTTATTCATGACATTAACAATGCTGTGAGGAAAAAGAAGAGCTATGTCCTCATTAGATCCTTATAGAAAATCTTCTTATGCATTAAAGTGAAGATTTGTTGAAATTTTCCTTGATACCACAAGATCTATATGACCTAATTTTTTTAATTTTAGGAAGCCATAGAAGTGGAAATAACTGAGAGATCCTAGTGTACTTTTTTTGATGGCATTGTGGTGAAGGTTAATGATGAAAAGAAAAAAGCTTCGAAACTGCACTAAAATGAACCTGGTAACTGTCAAGGCGCCAGTTTTTGTTGCTGTGGCTGCTGCTGTCTGGTTGTCATGGTAACAGAGGTCCTTAATCAGGAATACATTAACATATATCCTGACATTCTGGAGTCATCCTTTAAAAACTAAATGACAGGTAGAAATAGTTTCCAAAGAACCTAGGGATATTGGGGGGGAAAAGTGCCCTGATTTTGAAGAGAAGAGAAAGGATGGATGGAGAGTGGTGAATTTATGTGAGGTGGGGAAAAGTTTATTGTGTTTCGCTTTTATGACTGGGATGGGAACAGTACCAGTGGAGTAAACCAGATTAACAATGAACCAAAGTTGGGAAAGTCAACATGTAGAATATATAATAAATATGTCCAGCCACAGAAAAGATTTCATGAGCATGTTGGGGTCAGTGGGGAGAGGTTATAAAAACAGGGTGATTAGATCAGCCAAGACCCAAGAGATCTTCTGGGAAGGAATCTTGGAAGAATCATGCTCAGCAAAATGAGTGTTATTGCTCTTATTACATTTGGATGGGTGTGGTTGCCCAGAGCACTTCCAGTTTTAGTGTTTGCTTATGTTTCAACACTATCATTTATATGGTATATGCAAAATTCCTTTGGGTGAGGAGTTCTTAGACTTTTTGGACTCAGGACCTGTTTATACTCTTAAAAATTATTTACAACTCCACATTCATAAATTTTTGGAGGACTCCAAAGAGCTTCTGTTTATTTACCACATAAGATATCAAACCCAATAAAATTTAAAAATATGTATTAGTTTATTTAAAACAATAATCCAGTTGAGGTTATATGTTTTGTTGCACTTAATTTGTAACTTTGCTTCAGATCTGAGGACAGAATCATCTGTGCTCAACAGAAGAACAAGATGGACATGGGGCTAGATGTGAGGAATCAAGGTCATTATTGGGATTACACTGATGCACGGAGAATTTGACCAAGAGTACAAGAAAGGACAATTATAACTGACTTGAGAGAAGTTAAGAAACAAGCAAAAAGATTCTCAAGGAGATTACCAATTTCATTAGGGAATTAACTTAATCATATCAAGAAGTAATAATTAAGGAGTTTATAATAGTAAATACAAATAAATAACATGTTAAAAGATTGTAGTGGTAATAGAAAGAACACTAAATCTGCTCCCATAATGATGCTTGGATCTGAGTTCCAATTCTGACTGCCACTTTCTAGTTTTAAATTGGCCCAATCACTTTGGGGGGGGGCAAAGTGGAGGAAAGAAAGGAACCTGATGAGGGGAAATGTAAGGAAATAACCATTTATATAATGCCTACTAGGTGCCATCTGCTCTGCTAAGTGCTTTATATATCTTGCCTCATTTGAGCCTCACAATAACCCTGTAAAATAGGTACTGTTTTTACTCCCATTTTACCATTGATGAAACTGAAAGAAACAGGTTAAGTGACTTGGTCAGAGTCACAAAGCTAGTAAGTGTCTGAGGTTGGATTCAAATTCAAGTCTTTTGATTCCAGGCCCAGGAGTCTAATATATAGGTACTACTTATGTATCACTGTGCACTGGTTTCTTCAGCTGAAAGATGGAATGTACTAAAATGCCTGCTTTACAGTGTTGTCTAAGGAAAGTGCTTAAGCTTGAAACCACTGTAAAACTTAACAGTTTTTAAAATATCTTTTTAAGTCATAAAGCTTAGTTTTAGAACTTATTGTCTATATGTTCTAAAGTTAAAGCCTATTGTGAATGAATTTTAAAAAATTTAATACTTTTTCCAGATGTTGTGCTAAGTGGTGAGATGCAAATAAAAAAATTATACAGCCCCTACTCTCAAGGAACTCACATTCTAGTTGAGGGAGACAACATATGGACAATTCAATTGTAGGAAAGATGGAAAGATTAGGAAACCCTAAGGATGCAGCTCCTGCATGAATGATAAGGTCCAGGGGTCCATGAATTATATTGTTGTGCGAGTTTGCCACAGCAGAGATCTTCAGGATATAAAGCGAGAGTAGCTTGAAGGCTTGAGGGTTTTCCATCTTCCTGGAAGAAATAACCTTGGTGACTCCCATTTTACCTAAGCCAAATGAACAGTAAAACAGCCTGGATGGGTTCTAGGCAGTCTGGAGCTTCAGAAGGCTGTGGAGGTTGGGTGCATAACAAAGAACAGGAAGCCCTCCCAGTGGTGGTAGGTCTTCTCATTACCTGACTATAATGGATGGGATTTGGATAACCTGTTGTGCAAGGAGTAGCATAGACCCTGACTGCTCTGAGTTCCTGAGAGGGAGAAGCCATTATGGATTTTGTAGTCCTTAAGTTGAAATTTTAGGCTTTATTATTTAAAAAAAATCTTATGAATATGTCTGTAGAAGTTAGAAAGTCATCCTTGCTGTCAGAACTAAGTTCAGTTGGGTGCATACTGTACCTTCTGAGCCCCTCAATTCCCTCTGTACTTCCATTTCCCCATTGGTTGTCTAATGGTCTTTCATGAAACAAGCTGATGTTGACACCTCAGTGTCTCCTTGCCATCTTCCCCTTTTAGCTTGCATTCCCTCTAGCCAGATGTAGGTTTTAGACTCAATCATCCTTCCACATTTTGTTTATGCTTTCAGCTTTTCTAGCTTTTAGTTTTACACCTGACCCTGCTCTCAGTCTCCCATTTCTATTCTGTCCTTGGCCTTGACTACAGATTTAAGCCAATTCAGTTAGAAAGAAATTCTTCTTTTTGTTTCTGGCTCCATATCCCCTCTGTATCTCAGCTACTTGTATTCTCCTTTAAACGAAAGCTTCCTATGTCAGCTTATGATTAAAAAAAAAATCTGACATCAAAAAGTGATTGCAGAAGCTACCCAGAAGTGGATATAATGAGATGTATGTGTGAGATCCTAATTATTCTAACATTTTTTTATTTAAATTTTTTTTTTAGAAAAATTTTCCATGGTTACATGGTTCATGTTTTTACTTTCCCCTTCACCCTCCCTTTCCCCTTCCCCCATAGCCAACGCACATTTCCACTGGTTTTAACATGTGTCATCAATCAAGACTTATTTACATATTATTTATAGTTGCATTGGTGTGGTTGTTTCGAGTCTACATCCCCAATCATGTCCACATTAACCCATGTGTTCAAGCAGTTGTTTTTCTTCTGTGTTTCCACTCCTATAGTTCTTCCTCTGAATGAAGGTAACATTCTTTTCCATAAATCCCTCAGAATTGCCCTGGGTCATTGCATTGCTGCTAGTACAGATGTCCATTACATTCTATTTTACCACAGTGATCTAAACCTAATCTCTCCATATTGTTTTCCAATTTTCCCAATAGTTTTTGTCAAATAGTGGATTTTTGTCCCAAAAGTTGGGCTCTTTGCATTTATCATACACTGTCTTGCTGATGTCACTTACCCCAAGTCTATTCGACTGATCCTGCCTTCTATCTCTTAGCCAGTACGATATCATTTTGATGACCACTGCTTTATAGTATAGTTTCATATCTGGTACTGCTAGGTACGGCTTTTTCCCATTATTTCCCTTGATATTCTTGATCTTTTGTTCTTCCAAATGAACTTTGTTATAGTTTTTTTCTAATTCAGTCAAAAAGTTTTTTTGGTAGTTTGATAGGTATGGCACTAAATAAGTGAATTAATTTGGGTAGAATGGTCATTTTTATTATGTTAGCTTGTCCTACCCATGAGCAATCAATGTTTTTCTAATTGTTTAGATCTAGTTTTAATTGTTTGGAAAGTGTTTTGTGGTTGTGTTCGTATAATTCCTGTGTTTTGGTAAATAGATCCCTCAGTATTTTATATCGTCTAGGGTGATTTTAAATGGTGTTTCTCTTTCTAACTCTTGCTGCTGTGATGTTTTGGAAATATATAGAAATGCTGATGATTTATGTGCAATTATTTTGTATCCTGCAACTTTGCTAAAGTTGTTGATTATTTCTACTAGCTTTTTAGTTGATTCTCTAGGATTTTTTAAGTAGACCATCATATCATCTGCAAGGAGTGATAGCTTAGTCTCCTCATTGCCTATTTTAATACCTTCAAATTCTTTTTCTTCTCTAGTTGCTACTGCTAGTGTTTCTAGTACAAAGTTAAATAATAGAGGTGATAATGGGCATCCTTGTTTCATGCCTGATCTTATTGGGAAGGCTTCTAATTTATCCCCATTGCATATGATGCTTGTTGATGGTTTTAGGTATATACTGTTTATTTTTTTAGGAAAGGTCCTTCTATTCCTATACTTTCTAGTGTTTTCAATAGGAATGGATGTTGTATTTTGTCAAAGGCTTTTTCAGCATCTATTGAGAAAATCATGTGGTATTTGTTGGTTTGCTTGTTGATGTGGTCAATTATGTGGATGGTTTTTCTTATGTTGAACCATCCTTGCCATAAATTCCACCTGGTCATAATGAATAACATTCATGATAACTTGCTGGAGTCTTTTTGCTAGTATTTTGTTTAAGATTTTTTGCATCTATGTTCATTAGGGAGATTGGTCTATAGTTTTCTTTCTCTGTTTTTGGTCTACCTGGATTTGGGATCAGTACCATATTTGTATCATAAAAGGAGTTTGGTAGAACTCCTTCTTTGCTTATTATGTCAAATAGTTTGTATAGTATTGGAATTAGTTGTATGAAGGTTTGATAGAATTCACTTGTGAATCCATCTGGTCCTGGGAATTTTTTCTTAGGGAATTCTTTGATGGCTTGTTCAATTTCTTTTTCTGATATTGGATTATTTAAGTATTCTATTTCTAGACAATTCATATTTTTGTAAACATTCATCCATCTCACCTAGATTGCTATATTTATTGCCATATAATTGCGCAAAATAGTTTTTTTTTAAACCCTTGTACTTTCGGTGTATTGTCTCATAGGTGGAAGATTGGTAAGGGTGAGCAATGGGGGTCAAGTGACCTGCCCAGGGTCACACAGCTGGGAAGTGGCTGAGGCCGGGTTTGAACCTAGGACCTCCTGTCTCTAGGCCTGACTCTCACTCCACTGAGCTACCCAGCTGCCCCCCGCAAAATAGTTTTTAATGATTGCCTTGATTTCCTCTTCATTAGAGGTGAGGTGTCCCTTTTTATCTTTGATACTGATGATTTGGTTTTCTTCTTTCCTTTTTAAAATTAGATTGACCAGTACTTTGTCAATTTTGATTGTTTTTTCAAAGTACCAGCTTCTAGTCTTACTTATTAATTATTCTTTTACTTTCTCCTTTAATGTTTATAATCTCTAATTTGATCTTTAGCTGGGGATTTTTAATTTTTCCCTTTCTAGTTTTTTCAATTTGCATGCCCAGTTCATTGATCTTTGCCTTCTATAATTTGTTAATACATGCACTCAAGGATATAAATTTCCCCCCTGAGTGCTGCCTTAGTTGCATCCCACAGAGTTTGGTAGGATGTCTCATCATTGTCATTCTCTTCAATGAAATTATTGATTGTTTCTATGATTTCTTCTTTAACTAACTGGTTTTGGAGAATCATATCATTTAATTTCCAATTATTTTTTGATTTGCCTTTCCATGTCCCCTTAATAATTATTATTTTTATTTAATTATGATCTGCAAAGGTTACAATTATTATTTCTGCTCTTTTGCATTTTTTTTGCAATGTTTCTATGCACTATTACATGGTCAATGTTTGTGAATGTACCATGTGCTGCTGAAAATAAGGTGTATTCCTTTTTGTCCTTATTTATTTTTCTCCACATATCTATTAAATCTAATTTTCTAGGATTTCATTCACTTCTCTTATCTCTTTCTTATTTATTTTTTGGTTTGATTTATCTAGATGTGAGAGAGGAATATTTAGATCTCCCACTATTATGGTTTTACTATCTATTTCTTTCTTGAGCTCTGCCAGTTTCTCCTTTATGAATTTGGATGCTATACCATTTGGTGCATACATGTTGAGTACTGTTATTTCTTCATTGTCTATATTGCCTTATCAGAATGTAATTACCTTCTCTGTCTCTTTTAATCAGATCTATTTTTACTTTGGCTTTGTCAGAAATTATGATTGTCACTCCTGCCTTCTTTTTCTCAGATGAAGCCCAAAAGATTTTTCTCCAGCCATTGACCTTAAACCTGTGTATGTACACCTGCCTTATATGTGTTTCTTGTAGACAACATATGGTAGGAGTTTGGCTTCTAATCCATTCTGCTATTTGCTTCCGTTTTATGGGTGAGTTCATCCCATTCACATTCAGAGTTATAATTATCAATTGAGTATTCCCCAACATTTTGGTATCTTCTCCTAGTTCTACCCCTTATTCTTATTTCCTCTTAAACCAGTGATTTGTTTTAAACAAGTCCCCTTTTTCCCCTCCCTTGATTTACTTCCCTTTCCACCTCCTTCCTTATTATTCCCCTATTTTTATTTTTTAATGCCTAATGAATTCCCTCCTCCCTCCCTTCCCTCCCTTTTTTGACCTCCCTACTCCCCTGCTCCCCTTGGTTTATCCCTTCTGACTTTCTCAGTAGGGTTAGATAGAATTCTATATCCCAATGGATATAGCTACTCTTCCCTCTCAGGGTTAATTCCACTGAGAGTATGGTTTAAATATTACTGATTAATGCTCTCTTCCTCTCCTTCTTATAATAGTATTCATCTCCTCCCCTTCCCATGCCCTCTTTGTGTGGCATAGAATATCCTATTTTTCTTATTCATTCAAGTTTCTTTTGGTGTCATCTACTATTCATTTCCCCTCTTTCCCCCTCCCACCCCGTATCATCTTAGACCATTTAGTACTCCAACCTCTCCCTATGAATAATTCTTCTAATTACTATAATAGTGTATACAGTTTTTGAAAATTACACATAACATTTCTCCATATGGGAATAAAATAATTTGATCTTATTGAAGCCCTTAAAGAGGCAAATTTAAAAATCAGATTTTTCTTTCTTTCCCCTCTGTTTCTTATTTACGTTTTCATGTTTCTCTTGGTTTTTGTGGTTGGATATTGAACTTTCCACTTAGTCCTGGTCTTTTCTGTGCAAAGACTTGGAAATCTTCTATCTTTTTGAATGCCCATACTTTCTCCTGGAAGTATATAGTCAGTTTTGATGGGTAGGTGATCCTTGGTTGTAGACCCAGTTCTCTTGCCTTTCTGAATATCATTTTCCTAGCCTTGCAGTCTTTTAGTGTGGAGGCTGCCAGATCCTGTGTGATCCTGATTGGTGCTCCTTGATATCTGAATTGTCTCTTTCTGGCTTCTTGTAAGATTTTTTTCTTTTACTTGGAAGCTCTTGAATGTGGCTATTATATTCCTTGGGATTGTCTTTTCAGGGTTTAGTGTAGAGGGTGATCTATGGATCCTTTCAATGTCTATTTTACCCTCTTGTTGAAGAACATCAGGGAAGTTTTTTTGGATAATTTCTTTTAGTATGGAGTCCAAATTTCTATTAATTTCTGCTTTTCCAGGAAGACCAATGCATCTCAAATTTTGTCTTCTCAAATTTTCTTGATCTGTCAGATTCTCATTGAAATATTCATGTTTCCTTCTGTTTTATGTCTTTTGACTTTGCTTTATTTGTTCTTGCTGTCTTGAGAGATCATTGGCTTCTACTTGCCCAATTCTGGTGTTTAGAGACTGGTTTTCTGCTATAATCTTTTGATTTTCCTTTTCAATTTGGTCTATTCTGTTTTTTATGGTTTCCTCCAACTTGCTTATCATTTCATTTGATTTTGGAGCATCTTTCTCCAATTGGGAGTTTCTGTCTTTTAACCTGTTAATTACCTTTTGAGCTATTTCCCAGTTCTTTTGCCAAATCTCTCCCATCTTTCTCATGATCTCAGATTTGAACTCTTAAAGAGCTTGTGACCAATTTTCATTTTGGGGGGGAAGGTTTGGATGTGATTACTTGTTTGTTCTCCTCTGCTGTTTGCTCTGTTGTCTGGATTTTTTCTGTGTAAAAGTTGTTGAGTGTTAAGGATTTCTTCCTGATATTTCTCTTTTGAGGTTCTTGTGCCTGGCTTGCCATTATTATTATTTCTTTCTCAGTCAGAAGTCTGGGTGAGGCAGACAGGTTCTCTGCCTATCCTATGGAGCTGTGAAGCAGTTTTTGCCTGAGTCAGAGAGCCATGCACCCTCTCAGCTTCATCCTTATGGCCACAGTTGGTCTGCACTCTCTAGGCTCCTGGTGTCTCAAGTCTAGCAGTTCTCAGGGTCAAGCCTCCTGGTGGTCCCCTTGCTTGCTCCTCTGCCTGAAGCTCCTTTAACAGCTGCAGGGAGCTGCTTCCATAGTCATGCAACCCTCCACATTGGGTCCCTACCCATGGTCTGCACCTGAGCTCAAGGTCTGCTTCTCCGCCTGTGCTCAAAGTTCTCACTGGTGCTCAAGATCTGTGTTCAAAATCTACGCATTCTTTAGCCTCTTGGGGTCTTAAGTCTTGCTGCTCACAGGAGCAGGCCTTGGCAATCCCAGGTAGCTGCCAAGAATTTAATGAATGCTCCAAACTTGCTCTAACTCTTGTGTGCTGGTTTTGGCACTCTAGGTAGTGTATGTGTGTGTGTGGGGGGTTGAATTTGCTCAGCTAGAATTTTAGTGAGAGCTATTTCATCCACTTATAGCATGGAAATGCCCCAGTCCCCCATACATTCAATGCTGTGCCCTGTTGTGGGGTCCCTTTGTTTGTATGGATTTGTTTTTATGTCCTCTTGAGGAATCCTATCTGTGTGAGTTAGGAGAGGTTAAGCATGCTGCTTCTACTCTGCTGCCATCTTAACTGTTGTGAGGGTTTATTTAGCAATTAATTTAGTAATAGTGTTGGACCTAGCAGGAAGGGCTGGAGAATTCCAAGATGGAATGAAGGAGCAGGAAGTGGGCTTGTGCTCTGAGAGAGATTCCATTAGGGGTTGGACATAACTGTTGCTAACCCTGGGAGATCTCAGAGTTAGGGAAAAACTGCATCCAGATTCCCTGGGATCCTGAGAGGTGAAGGCTTTCAGCAAGTTGATAAGACCTGCAGAGCTGCACCAAGTGGGGAAGTGGTTTGGGATCTGGTGGACAGCATTTCAAACTCACTCTCCCTACCTGGGTGCCTTGGATGACCTGGTGGAGTTGGCTCTTGGCATCCTGTGACCATCCTTGGATTACCATGAGACTGCAAAGCCACCCTCAGGCCCTTTAGCTGTGCTGACCAGACCTGGCTAGAACCAGGTTTGAAGGAGCCTTCCCTGTGACTTCAGTACTGCTCCCTTGGGCACTGCCTGGCTTTGGTCAATAGGATAATGTAGTTAAATCCTTCCCTGCCCACTGTGGTTTGCCCTTAGGTTTTCAAGTGTAGAATCCCCTATCCCATCCTTTATTTAGTTACCCTCAATTAAACTGTATAAACTTTTACCTTTGTCTGCTGGTTCCATAGACCCTGGCCTAGGGTGAGCTGGGTGACTGTTGGGCCAACTGCCATTCCTGTGTCAGTTAAAACAGTGAACCCTGGTCTACCTATCCTGGTTGGTCCTGTCTCTCCTTCAACCCAGTGTGGACCCACAAACATTTAGGGTACATTGAATCTATTCTAACATATTAAAAATAGCACACACTAAGGGTTTTTCCAAGGACATATGTCATGACCACCTTTCATATAGTATGCTCAAATCACATGTTCAAATAACAGATTTTTGAAAGGGATATTTAATAACAATAATAATAAGGCACTACAAGTGTTACCAAGCCCTTTCCTCAATGAATCATTTGGGGAATAGATAGTGCAAGAATTGTTATATTTTCTCTAGTCTTTCAGAGGTTTCATAACTTAAAAAGCTACAATAGCATCATATTGTAACTGCATAAAGTTAATATAAATGGAAATGCTTGACTCTATAATACAGAAGAATTTAATCTTCTGCTTTATCTATATAAATTCTTTCAGAGTCTTTACAGAATCTGCATAGAGGAGTGTCTTTACTCCTTTGCTCCACTTATCTTCTGTTATATATTCCTGTGCCCATAAATTCAGAAAAGTGAAATGAGACCAGTCACAATCTCCAAAGTTAGATTTTGGGGTGGAACAGAGAGACCTTACCTAACATGTCCTCTCCAAAGCCATTGAAATAGGAAATACTCTATGATATGCTCCTACCATGATGGATTGTAGAGTGATCTGAAAACTTTTTATCTCAAATAGATGTAGCTCCATTTCTAGCTTTAATTGATGTTTGGTTCCAATAAACAGAGAAAGATAAAGTGGTAAATGTGGATGAAATAACCAAAAGTGTTACAATGTTTTCACCCTCAACTCTATCCATTTTGCTCTATGTGGAACAATAAATGCTTGAGTTTTCAGCCTATATAAAAGGAGACACAGCACTTTGGAAATCTGATTATCTTGTATGAAACTGAATATCTTTTGGAATGGACTTTCACAAGAAGATATAAAGCTATATTGATAGAAGTTCCCTTAATTGAATAGATACACAACAATATGAAGTGTGCTTTGGAGACTGAGAAGTCATTCAATAAGAAAGCTAGAACAAAGGTCATCAAAACAATGGAAAATATATGAAGCAGATAGACTCACAACAATTTCTTGATATTAGTATCATTCGTGGTGTTTTCTTAGAGGCTTACTCACTGAGGTTTGAGCCCAAAGGACAAAAGAGATGAAACCAAAACTGAAGTCCTTCCTCTCAGGGGAAGCAAATAGTAGTAGTAGTAGTAGTATTCCCTTTAAACCAATGGAGAGACTGAGATTCTGACGACAGAATCTCATAGATGGAACCGATCTGAGGGGCCAACAAATGTAAATCATTTCTCAAGAAAAATTTCATTTTATATCATACCAGAAGATGATGACTCCTTCTCTTAAAGACTATTAGTTAGGGAGAAAAACCTGCTCATTACTTCCTGAGATAGCCCATTCTATTTTGGGGTAGCTCTAATCAAATAGCTAAAATGGGGCACATCTAGATGGTACAGTGGATAGAGCCCTAGGCTTGGGGTCAGGGAAGACTCATCTTCCTGAGTTTAACTCTACCCTCAAGACATTTACTAACTATGTCACCCTGGACAAGTCACATCACCCTGTTTGCCTTGGTCTCCTCATCTGTAAAATGAGCTGGAGAAGGAAAGGGAAAACCCTTCAGTATTCATGCCAGGAAAACTCCAAATGGGGTCACAAAGAGTTGGATTCAACTGAAAACAACTAAACAACAACTATTGTTCAGATGCTACCCTCAGTTTAACTCCTTTAGCCTTAGTATTCCATTCTTTCAAACACTTTCCTCATAGACCTCATAGACCTGTTCCTGACATGTGGACTTCAAAATTTCTCATCCTGAAAGTTTCTCCAGTGCTTGTGGCTTCCTCACTCTGGAACATTTAACCACTCTTGTAGTCTTCTCAACTCAATTTTCTGTAAAATGTATCACCCATCTCCCATTGATGAGTTCCTCTTGGATCCTGAATATTTTTGGAGACCGACTTCCTCTCACTCCACCATGCTTGGTGTCTCTCATAAATTCTGAAATCCCACCTAGCTCTGATATTTAATTTTGTTAATTTTGGGAACGCAATCAGTATGTAACAGGCAAAAAATGCAACCCTTGTTTGTAAAAATCCAAGATCATTGGGTACGCTATTTCTCAACCTATTCTTCTACCTCTGTTTCCAGAGCAAATAAATGAAAACTTGACAAGTCACCTCTGAAAGGTTGATGACCTAAATCTGAACTATATTTTGAACTTGTTGATGAGACTATTATTTGTGTCAAAACAAAGGCTTACTGATGTAGAAGACCTAGAAAATTTCAACCTCCTCCTCCAACTAGATCATTTTTCTAGAGCTGCTAACAGGTAGTAAAGTTGATATGATTTTCATTTTACTTACTTAGTTCTTCCCACTACAAATGGAAGGGCTAACAGCTGATGAAATGGATAAAAGGCAGATGCCAGGAGGGAAGGGGAAAACAATTAAATGACCTAGTTAATCTAACCTTTGAGGGATAGAGAATAGAATTATTTTGAGAGTTGTTGTCTATTGAATAGATAATTTTAAGGGCTGAAGTCCCCTCTTAGACAAAACAGTTACAGCATCATCAGAATTCCCCCCCTCCCCCCAACCCTCTTTCTTTCTTGGATCCTTTATGCCTCAAATGGCCATTAAGCTAAATTAACATCTCAGTATCAAATGTGAGATGAACACTAAGGCCTTTGGAATTCAGCTGAGTCCCAAACCAATTCATTTGGCATAACCTATTGGTGACATTTCAGAAATGAATCCTTTTCAGTGGTTATTTTCCTTGGCCTGATTTAGGACTGCCTGTCTGCTTCATCCATTCCAGGGATCCATATTCATACTTATTCAGCACAAGTTCTTAGAGGAAAGAGTTGCTGCAGCTAGAGGCAGTTAACTTAGGAAGAATGAGGGATAAAGCAGCGGGTAGGGAGCAGCCTATCAAAGGTTTCTTGGAGGAGGCGGATTGTTGTACACATTTCTTTTTCTCCTTTTAAGTCCACATTTGTTGTCATTCCTTTGTGGAGAGTTCTCCAACTGGGAGGACTGAACTCTCTTGAATAGACCCTTTCTCTTGTGCTATCTCTAGCTCCCGCTGCTCCTTGTAGCTACCCCCTCTCACTGTGCAGGCTAAGAAAGGAAATGGACAAAAGACCCAGCGGCAAAACAAGATGGGTCAGTTTGCTTTTCCATCCCTCCCTTTGAGTCAGTAAAAGAGCTATTTCCAAGCCTAACATGGCTCACCTGGGTTTTTATTCACTTAGGCCTTTTTTTAGTCTCACGGATAGTCCTTTAAGCAGGAGGCAAAAACCTTGTCCCATTTCTATTTTGCCAGATCTTTTTCTCTGTTGCCTCTATCTTCACTTCAGAATAGAAACCATTCACAGTTGCTTGTGCTTTCTTGGGAAATAGAGGTTTCAGTACTTCAGGATGCTGGTCAGGTTGGGGCTTAGAGGCCCAAGTGGACCACAGGTAGTATTAAAAGAGGAGCTTGCTTCTGTGTTTTGAAGGGCAAGTAAATTCAGCTCTATGAGGCAGTGTGAAATAATATGAAGTAAAGTGGTGATTTACATATGTTAAGGACACCTTTGCCCCATCTATAATCCCAGCAGAACTGGATATAGCCTTCGAAAGTCAGGAAAAATGAAGTTCAATTATTAATTGGACTTAGTGTATTATGCATATGCATTAGCAGGACTTTCTGGACCTAATAAAAATGAGACTCTTTTCTGACTTAAATCAGGACTTCTATGAGCTTTCAGCTGTGGGTATTTCCTCCAAGAGGGCAGATTGCAGTCCACCCAATCCTTTTCTTCCCCTGGGGCTCTTGTCTGGATCCCTTTGGATTTGCTCACAAGGGATGTGTCTGATATTTAGGGATTTTCTTCTAGCTCTTTTGACATAATATGGGAGCCATATAGACGGACTATGTTTTATCCCTCCCTCTTTGTGTATGATGAATTCAGCTCTTTTATTTATTTTATATCTCTTTAATAATGTCATCATTAAGGCACAAGAGCTCTGGGAATGAGAGCTGCAGGCAGCTCCTGTGGGGAAGGGGCCAACCACTCCTAACAGATGCCAACCAATAACTGCCCATAGCTAGGGCAAGCCTGGCCCACTGAAGCTGCGGGTAACTCAGGGAGAGCCACGAGGCAGTGTGTGCCAGGCAGTTCTAATCCTCACCACCATCTTGATCACCACAGTTCCTGAAAGAGGTAGCCCAGGACCTTGGGAATAGCAATGTTCTCAGCCACAAGTCCACAGCCATCATCCTGCAAAGCAAACCCAGGTGATGCTTATAACCAAGGGCCTTGGCACTGTCAAATGTTTCAACATCAGAGAGGGATAGGATTTTATCAATGAAAATGACTTTAAAGAAGAGGCTTTACTTTCTGCTTTGCTGCCCATACTCTAAGGACCTGGAGATCTTTCCATCTGATTTACAGCTGAAACCTTCAATGCAGGAAGGTCTTGCATTGGGATGTGAGCTCCTCGATGCCAGGGTCTATTCTGTTTCTCCATCTGTACCCCTAGAACTTAGTACATTGCTTTATACATTGTGAACTTTAAAAAAATTAAAACTCTTATTTTGTTTTAGAATCAAAATTGTGTATTAGTCCCAAGGCAGAAGAGCAGTAAAGGCTAGGCAATGGGGATAAAGTAACTTGCCCAGAGTCACACAGCTAGGAAGTGTCTGAAGGCAGATTTGAACCTAGGGCCTCATGTCTGTGGACCTGATTCTCAATCTACTGATCCACCTAGCTGCCCTAATGAACTTTTAATAAAGACTATTCATTCATATCTTCTATGTCTTTGGGATATAAAATAGGTTGTTGGTTAGGGCAGCTAGATGGATGAATGGATGGAATGCTGGCCCTAGAGTCAGGAGGACCTGAGTTCAAATCCGGCCTCAGATACTCTCTAGTTTAGAGACCCTGGGCAAGTCACTTAACCCTGTTTACCTCAGTTTTCTCATCTGTAAAATGAGCTAGAGAAGGAAATGGCAAACTGCTCTAGTATCTTTGCCAAGAAAACCTCAAATGGAGTTATGAAGAGTTGAGTTGTTTGTGCCTAATTGGCTGAACAACAATATGTTGTTGGTATTGTGCCACAGGCTATTTCTTTTCTCTCCATTGCCCTTCAGATAATGCACTATATGGGTCCATTATTACAGATAGCAAAGGCAGATATGGCAGACAGACCTGGAACTGAAGAAGATGAAAAGAGTTGCAGGATTGCATTTCGGAAAGTATGCACTGCTTTCAATGATCACCAAGTTTCTCCCTGAAAAAACAACAACAAAAAACCCAACAAACTTCAACTTTTTATTTTCCTTTGTTTTTGATGTTTTATTAATGTTTGTGACTGTTTACATCACTGTTGCTTCTCTGCAGGAAGGGCAATGTTTCATTGCTGATCCTCTGCAGCTAACAAAGTCCCAGCTTTTAAATATCAACTGTGAAAGCTGGTCCCAGACCCTAGCATGTATGTATGCTCAAATTCAGCTGACCCAGAAATTGGGCATCAAGCCTCTCCCCAACCACATGCTTTCTGTGGCCCACTTAGAGTTCAGTTTCTTGTGCCTCTTCTTCTCATTCCTCATTCTTTCTTAAGCAACTTCAAAATACCCTGATTTCAGAATTCCAGGCTACCCCACTGCCTTGCCCCATGGAAGATGGACGATGGGACAGCTTCATATTAGTGTCATATCAGATCTTTGTTTAACATGCCATGGAAGTTTGGGCCCTGAGTGACTTTGTGTCTGGAAATGAAGTGTGTAGCTTATTGAATGTCCAATCTCCTAGTTATTGCCCAATCTAATAGCTACTATTATTGAGCTAGGAATAGTAGTAGGAATCATGTAACCATGGAAAAATATTCTAAAAAAGAAAAAAAGGAATAGTAGTAGGGCTCCTCCCCAAAACTCCTGCCGTCATGCTATCCCCATTGACAAATGTCCCCTTTCATTGGCTGCCATATCTATATGACGGCGCAATATTTTATGAACAATTCTCTCCCCTTTTGCTCTGTACTAATATGCTTCTGGTAAATGAATATAAGAGAAAAACTCCACTTATTAAGCACTTACTGTCAATCAATGACCTAAGCACTGGAATCAGAAGGCAAAAGCAAAGATAGCTGTTGCCTACATGAAGCTTATATTTTATTTGTATCAAACCTTTTAAATTTAATGTAATCAAAATTATTTATTTTCATTTTGTAATATTCTCTATTTCTTGCTTGGTCTTAAAATCTTTCCCATAGATCTAACAGGTATACTATTCTATGTTTATCTAATTTACTTATAGTTTCCTTCTTTATATTTAAATCATTCACTCATTCTGAATTTATCTTGGTATAGGGTGTGAAATGTGGATCTAGGCCTAATCTCCCCCAAACTATTTTCCAGTTTTCCCAGAAGTTTTTGTCAAATAGTGGGCTCTTGTCCCCAAAGCTTGGATCTTTGGGTTTATCATACACTATCTTTTTTTTAAAGCCTTACCCTACATCTTGGAGTCAATACTGTGTATTGGCTCCAAGGCACAAGAGTGGTAAGGGCTAGGCAATGGGGGTCAAATGACTTGCTCAGGGTCACACAGCTGGGAAGTGTCTGAGGCCAGATTTGAACCTAGGACCTCCCTTCTCTAGGCCTGGCTCTCAATCCACTGAGCTACCCAGCTGCCCCCTATCATATACTATCTTGCTGAAGTCATTTACCCCAAGTCTAATTCCACTGATCCCCCCTTCTGTCTCTTAGCCAGTACCATATTGTTTTGATGATATAGTACAGTTTAAGATCTGGTATTCTGAAGCTTATATTTTAATAGGGACAGATAATATCTAGTGCAGTGGTGGCCAGGAAGGGCCATTTTGATTTGGAAGGTTATAGAAATAATAAAGAAAGCCATAGAGGTATAGACTGACATACCCCTTAAAGGGATAGTGGCAAAATTCATTTGATCAAGGTTCTAGGGCTAGAACGATGGTAGTGGTGGTGGCAGCATAGAAAGGACATATGTACAGGACAGAGAGGTTGGTAAGACTGTCAAGAAGATGATCAGGGAGTATGGAATGATGCTAGTTGGCTGTGAATCATAGAATATCACCATTTCCTTTCCTGACATTTAAGCCAAATTTAGCCAAAAATGTATAGCTGAGTTTGGCTGTAGGCTAAATCTTGCCCTACAGCATTGGACCCAGGCCAGCAACAACCTAGACAGTCTAACATAGGAGAAAATGAAATTTTACCATTTTGGTTTAGCTTTCCTTACTGAGAAATGTGCCAAAGTCTAACATCCATGCATTGCTAGAAAAAAGAATAACTGGAAAGGAGAACAATTCTTCTTTTCAGAGAGATGAAAAGCTGGACAAGGTTTATTTGTAATTCAGGAGAATTTGATTTGTGTCATGGCTCTGTTGATGATTATGTGAAATTGGACATACGTTTAACTTTAGTGTCTCAGTTTCTCTTTCACATGAAAATGATAATTGTCATTTTTACCTGACACTTTTGTGTAAGTGAAAGGACTTTGATAAGTGAAAATGCTGTACCAATATAACTTATTAAGGCAGATGAGAGTTAAAGATCCTATTTACTTTCAGTTTTATTTGAAATTAGTCATTATTAAATGATTTGTTCAGGACAATGAAAAGGAAAAAGGAAAAAAAGTATGTTTAAGTACACACTCAGATGCTTCAAGGTAATCTTACTAACTCTGCATATATGTATACATATGCATATACATAAATAAAATCTTAGCACAGTAAAATGTCATGTAACAGCATTTTCTAAGTTACATTTGAATAGAAATCTGACCTGTTTACTTCTGACTTCCTTACCAGGAGCTATGTACAATCTCTTGACAAAATTTAATTGCTTGGTTATCCAGGTGGGAAAGAGACACTTTCATTTCTCCCCATTTCCTCTCCCTCATATCCATACCAGCCTCACACTTCATAGGATGTGGTTTTATTATCAAAGTACTGTTGTCAGTGAAATTTACAAAAAAGGTAAACTGAGGCATGTTTTTCTCTCTCTCTACCCCCTCCCCAGCAAGATTTCATTATATTAACAGGCATGCTAACTAACAATAAAAGAGTCAGTAGCTGCCTCAATTTCCAGCCAAAGACCCTGAACAAAAGGACAACTCCCCTTTTACAGGTTTTTGGGGAGTATAGAACAAAGAACAGAACAGGGTGGGTGACATGGGTTTGAGGGCAACATGAATGATTACAGAGCTAAGGTTTGGAGCACAATATGAGTGATTGAATGTAGAGAATGAATGCTAGCTACAATGCCTCTCCTTCCCTCCTTTATCTAGGAGGTATTCATCCTTTGAATCTACCTGCAAGATAGTGGCCCAGACTTCTTTGGATAACAAACCAGACACATCCTTGAAGTATAGCTTGGTAGTGTAAAAATATTTGGCCCAACTCCCTTATGGCAAGCTGCATCCCCCAAAGTTAGAAGAATTCCTTGAGGCAAGAATAGAACAGTGATTAGCAAGAGAACTGGATTTCTAAACCTATTATGGACCAGCTGAATGCTGAGCTAAGTTCAGAGACAGAGAACCATGACTTAAGCAGTTATAGGGCAAAATCAATTAACTATAAATAGGATCGATGAGAAAATAATGCAGAATCAATTTTAATCTTCTCTTTTCCAACTAACCCCACCATCTCTACTTTCTCTGTTTCTATTCGCAATCTCCAAGTGCTAAAAAAAGTCACGCAGTCTTTCTGATGGGACCCACTACAGATTTTTCTGTCTTCTAAGTTCACCTAAGCCCTCATCATAGCATAGCAATCCTCATACTCTTCCTTTATGGTCCCCTTCCCCACAGGGCCTCTCCTAAACCTTCTCTTCTCTCATCAAGTTACTTTCCCTACCACCCTGCTTTCTGATTCTCAGTAGAAGACCTTGCTGAGCCCTTTTCAGGGCTGCTCACCCTTCTTTCGTGTCTACCTTTCCCCCAAGTCTCACCTGTGCCTTAAAGAAGCTGTAGCATGCATGGTGGCCACATCGAAGTTGAGGTAAACCAGGTTGAGGCTAACTAACAGCCTTCACACCCATTTTTTTTTAATCCTGGGTCAGAATGTCTATCCTAAGCATGTGAAGACTTTCAGGCAGAATGGGCTGAAAGTAGCTAAAGAAGGCTCTGTGGAGGGCTTAGATATTGGTCAGACATCAAAGATTCCAGGATCGTCCTCTGCATCCCAGCTTTCACCTGTTCTCCTGACTTTTGTCTTGCCAGTGGATTTGGATGATTCTGGAATAAAGAGTGAGGCTGATGACTTTTTGCAACTCTGTCCCACTTAAATCAAATTCATGTGCAAATGAAGACATCACCCAGTGATGTCACTGAGCCTCTTTGGAATAAAGGAAGAACAATAAATAGAAGATCTTTCCTCATACTTGAATTAGAAAGTTAAGTCTATACCTCAGGAGTAGTCTCTTCAAATTTCTATTGCTCAAATCTTCTGAAAAATACTTCCCTCAGATGCTATCCCTTTCATTTATTTCAGTTCTCAAAAAAGAGAGAATCCCTTTCATTATTAAGGTCAATCTGTTTTTGGCTAGGCTTTGGATCCTTTCCTCCCATCTCCTTCCTGAGCTTGACTTTTTGATTATTGCTTTATTCTTGAGAATCTTCGTTATGTATTTATCTACTGTTTCCTCTTTCTTTCCCAACTTCCTATAAATATGTCTAGACTTTCCAAACCTGAGCAAAAATAACAATATCCTTTACTTTTTTCTTGCTGACCCCACAATCTATCATTAATCAACTTGTCAATGAAGATTTATTAAGTACCTCTTAAAATTATTTTATTTATTAAGCATTACTATGTACTAGGGATAGAAATAAGATAAATGAAACAATCTGGTTGCAAAGAATTTATATCCAAATTGAACAAATAACAAGGATATATACAAGCATATACAGAATAAATAGGAAGAGAAAAATAAAAATAAGTACAAAGCAATTAAATATACAGTAACTTGAGAGGAAGGCATCAGCAGTTGAGGAGATCAAGAATGTCTCCACCTAGTGGTAGTGCTTGAGTTGCCTCCTGAAGGAAGGAAATAATAACAATAATTAGCATTTATATAGTGCTTAAGGTTTTCAAAAAGTGCTTTGAATTTTATCCTCACACCAACTCTGTGAGAGGTAGGTACTATTATTATCCCTATTTTACAGATGAAGAAACTGAATGCAGACAGAGGTTAAGTGACTTGCTCAGGGTCACACAGCTGCTAAATATCTAAGGTTGGATAGGAAGGCAGGTTTTCTGATTCCAGGTAAAGGACTTTATCCATCGTCCTACCTAACTGCTCTTAATCCTCTGAGAAGGATGTGAAGAGAAATTACATTACTGCTATGGACACACAGTGCAGAAGCACACAGATGGGAGATGGAGATGGCTGGTCTGATTGGATCACAGAGTTGAAGGAGGGAGTTGCAATGTCCAATACGGCTAGAAAGATAGATTGGGGCAAGATTACAAAGGGTTTTAAAAATGGAAGAGAACTCTTGATATTTTATTCTAACGGCAGTAAGAAACATGAGTTTCAGAGGTCTCTGTGAGGTCCTGTTTGAAGTATTTAATAGGAAATTGGTGATGTGGGATTGAAGCTTTGGGGAGAGACTGAGGCTGGATGCATGGATTAGTGAATCATCAGTGTAGAAATTATAATTGAACCCATGGGAACTGATGAGGTCATGGAAAAAGTAGGGAAAAGTATATAATCCTCATTCTCCTTTGATGGATAATTATCCAGGTTCCACCTCCTGCTTGAAGATTCCTAAGGGCTGTGTTTCAAGTGTTTTCTCTCTATATTCTTTGTCATTTAAATCAATTTCCATGGATTCAACTGTCATCTCTATGCAAATGGATCCCAAACCTAATATCTAGGCTTCATATCTCTCCTGAATTCAGGTTCCATATCTCCAGCTACCTCCTGGATATCTCCACTGGGATATCCAAACATTCACTAAACAGAACTCATCTTTTCTTCCTGCATATCCAACTCTCTTGTGTCAAGGGTGCCACCTCTCTAAAGTTAATAGGTGTGGAGCTATATGTGTATCTTCTGTCTCCCATCAGTTACCATGTCCTGATGATCTTACCTCTACATTTAGCCACCATGCTAATTTATCCCTTATCATCTCCCCAGTACTGTTGCAGTAGCCTTCTCACTTGTTTCCTTCCATTGCCTCCCCTCTCCAATCAGTTCTCTACATTGTTGCCAAATTGATATTCCCATAACAGATCTGATCATGTCATTTCCATGGTCTTGCAGCTGAATCTTTGGACCAGAAAATGAGTTCTGGAGGATATTGCCCTTTCAGGTAAGGAACTTCTGCCTTGGCCTCCCCGCCTTCACCCCAAACTGATTGGTGAGTGCCTTATAATGTCTATTGTATTTCGGCACCCCAGCCATGCTTCACTTACTGCTTGGCATCTTCTCACCAGTTAGACACTCTGTGTGTTCCTTTTGCCCACTACCCTTCTTGGCTTCATAACCATAATTAAATCAATACTTCATGGCTATTGAAAAGGGTAAAAATCAAGCTTCTCCCCTTTGGTTCCATTCACCATCCTGATATCTTTCTAAACTAAAATACCTCTCCCCTGTATGTGCTGTCTTCTCAGTAATATGGAAGCTTCTCAAGGGCAAGGACTGGCTCTGCCTTTTAGCACATAGTAAGCATGTAATCACCCCCCTTCATTAATTCAAGAAGTTTCAGTGGCTTTCTCTTACCTTTAGGATAAAATGCAAACTCTTATGTTTGGCATTTGAAGTCATTCGACCTATCTTTCCATACTGATTTGGATGTTATTCCCTCTTACTCTTTGTTTCAGTGAAATTAATCTTTCTTGCTGTTCTCTGTAGACAGCATTTTATCTCTCACCTCAGTATTTTATCCCTCATGCCTGGAATGTTCTTTTTCATTGCTTTGTCAACTCCCTAACTTGACTTGGAAAGGCAAGCTCAGGTGACATCCTCTATAGATGGACTTTCCCTTATTAGAGTTCTCTGCCCAACCCAACCTGGAATTAATTTCATATATTATATGTGCATATGTAGACATATACATATGCACACATACGCACATATGCATATATATATGCATGTGTATGCATGGTATTTTCCATAGTAGAGTCTACTATCAACTTTTCGACACCAGGGGCTATTTCATTTTTCTCCCTATATTGACCAGGGCCTATCAAATGGCCTGGAAAATAATTAGTAATAATATAATCACTACAATAATGATAATAATCATAGCTAACACATAAAGTAAGTTAAGTTTGCAAACCATTTTATGTACATTCGACACTAAATATCTGATTATTGAGTTGAACTAAATATGCCCTGTAGCATCCATGATCTTAAGTGGTGTCAAAACTGCCTCACAGAATTCCATAGTGCCCCCCACCAGAACTCCAGGAGAGGGAGCAGTTGGGGCAGTTAGAAACCTGAGTATAAAAGGCCAGGTCACCCTACTTGCAAGAAATATGCCCTCTGCCCTATCATTTCTCTTTTTCCTCTTAAAGGTCTAGAACCTTGACCAGATGAAGCCCTTCTCTTCTTAGGGGAAATTAGAGTAGGGAGGGAGAGGGCTACTGATATAAGGTAGAATGGAACTAGCTAATCGTTCATACATTGAACCTTTAGATATCGTGGGAAGCCAAACTGTTTTCAAGTCAGCTATGTAGTATAAATATTACATGCTAGATAATTCTGAAAAATAAAAAGGTATCTCAAGAATATATATGTATAGATTTTTACATTTATATCTTCTCATTTTATTCTCATTTTCTTTTCTCAAAGTATCATTCTATTTTTACCTCTACTTATAATGTAAGGAAAGTGGTTGCAATAGGGAGGATATGGAAGATTTCTCAAAATGAGGATGATGAAGGGCCTATTTCTTCTCTCCTGTTCAACCATTTCCATTCTTTGATCTTTTCTCTGTGCAGTGAGTGGTCCATGACATTCTTCTAGTTATAGGTTACTAAGTTTCTGTTGTGTCATATATTGCTTTGGCAACAAGCTGAAGCCTATAACCCACTTCTTAGAATGTTTTAAAATGTATTAATTAATAGTATTTACATTATAATATGTAGTATTTCACAGGAAAATTATTATATTAAAATTCAGATTTTATATACACATACAAACACACACATATAGGTATTTGTTTCTCGTTTAAGATCATGGGTCCCCTGAAATCTACCTTTATGGACACCTTTTGCAGACCATGGTTATGAAAACTCTGACATTTCTAGCAGTTCTTTGATGTCCAGAAGTTTCCTGATAAGGTCTGCTGTTTTTACATTTGGTAGAAGAATGAAGTAATGGGGAGAAAAGGAGAGGGTGAGGGAGAAACATTTGAAGATCTTTTATAGTTGTTCAGTAGTTTTCAGTCATGTTCAATTCTTTGTGATCTCATTTGGAATTTTTTTGGCAAAGATACTGTAGTAGTTTGCCATTTCCTTCTCCAGCCCATTTTGCAGATGATGAAATGAAGGCAAACAAGGTTAAATGGCTTACTTAGGGTCACACAGCTATTCAAATTTGAAGCTAGATTTGAACTCGGGAAAATGAGTCTTCCTGACTCCAAGCTTAGTGTTCTATTTGCTGAGCCGTCCAGTTGCCCTTTTACTTAAGAAAAATGTCTTTCCAAATCTCAATTAGTCAATACTTCAAAGACAAAGTATGAAACAGAAATATTAGGTAATTTTACCTTCATAGAAAAAAATTTATTGCATTACCATATAATCATTCAATATAAAAAGGCAGAGGTAAGTAATACCAGAACTGGGAATCTATTTAGGAGGGATCTTCAAGGAAAAAATATCATAGGGGAATATTCCCACTCTTTTGCTATAGGGACACAGACTGTGCAACAAATCATTGAGAATCCTGTTAATATCCTTTTAAATCTATAGGGGGTATTTCTTGATAGATAATCCCAAATTCCTCGTGAATCTCATTATAGACCCAACTTAAAGATGAAAATGACTTTTTACATGACGCCACATTTATCCTTTGAGCAGAGCAAAAATTGAAATCTATTCTCATTTGCAGATGTGGAAATCATTTAAACCACGGAAGCTAGGTCGTGCAGTGGACAGCATCTTTGCATAGAGTCGGGAAGATCTAAGTTCAAATTTGGTTTCAGACACTAAGTAGCTGTGTGATCCTGGGCAAATTATTTAACCCTGGTTTGACTCAGTTTCCTTATTTGCAAAATGAAGACAATAATTGTACCTACCTCCCAAGGTTGTTGTGAGGATCAAATGAGATAAATAGTTGTAAAGCACTTAGCCCAATTCCTGGCACATAGTAAATGCTTATAAATGTTAGCTGTCATTATCTTATCCTTTATTATATCATAGACCCCTTTGGCAGTTTAAAAAAGGCTATGGACTCCTTTCTCAAAATAAATAGGAATACAAAGGAAATAAATTACATTGAAACACAATCATCCACATATGTTTTTTTTTAAATTCAAAGATCCCAGGTTAAGAACCCCTCATCTGGGTGAAGTACGTTTAGCTATAAGCCTTTTCTGCCATTTGGTACAAGTATATTTATCATTGCTGAGGGAGAGCAGAGAGCCAATATAAAGCCCATTTCTCACTCTCTGAGCAGTGGAGATTGGCAGAAAGAGGCCAAGTAGAATCTAGTTCTTTTCTTCCCCTGAAAGGACTGTCTGACCTTTGCCTTTAAATTATGGGAAAATATGGTTTTATTCAGTCAATTCTGATACATTCATGCTCTTATTTCAAATTCAGGAATACCTGCTCAACATTCTGACTATAAATGCCATTGATATGACTAATATATAGATACAGTAAAGGCAAATTTTGTCCACATTAAAAATATATTAATAACTGGTGGGACTGGTGGCGATTCGTGTGTATGTGTGTGTGAATTTATCTCCTGTTTACATGGCAGCTGACTTTCAAATAGATCCTATGAACTTTTTTTTAGATTGCGAGATTTAGTTTTCCTAAATATATTGTTTTATACAATTCACTCAATAAACATCTTTTAAGCACCAATATCTGTAGTATAAGAAGCAGTTTAGTGTGGAGAGAAAACTGGCCTTAGAGTCAGAAAGTCTGATATATACTAGTTAGATCGTTGTGGACAAGTCACCTAATTATTCAGTGATTCAGATCTCTGTATCTGCCTGTCTCTTTGTCTTTTAGTTTTTTAACAAAAATATATTTTTCTTTCTCTTATCCCCAACTCATTGAAACAAAAAAAAAAAAAAAGAAAAATCTCAAGGACTATACATGATAGATGAATTACCAGTCTGTATTAGTGGAGTGAGTTTCCATTTAAGCATTTCTCTAAAGTGATGAAATCACAGGTTGGGACTAAAGCATGTGTGATGCTAGACACTAGGAATACATAACAGAGAGTCATAGATCCTTAGATCTGGAAGGGACTTCAGCTTTGAAGTATCATGATAGATCAAAGCTTAAATTTGAAAGGATTCTTAGAGGTGATCTAGTCTAACCCCATAGATGAATTCCATCACTAATAAGTGTTCAAGCAGAGGCCAGATGCTTACTTCATATAATTATGATAATTGATTTTGTCATCTGATATATTACAGTAGCAATTACTCCCAACTTTGCATCATCTGTATATTTGATATGCATATCCTCCAATAACTTCAAGGCTTAGGACAAAATATGGAACCTGTGACCACGAGAGAAATTCTTCTCAATTGATATTGACCCATCAATCTGTAGTCTTTGTGTAAAATTATCCAGCCTGTTGCAAATCCAATTAACTGTCCCACCATCCTACCACCATATATAAATTTTGTCCACAAAGACATTATTATAAACTTTGTTAAATGCTTTAATGAAATATTTCATCACTTCTCAAAATTTTTCTTCTGAAAAATATTTCTTCTTCAAAAAAATTAAAATTCAGACCATATTGCCCTATGTGCAAAGGTTTTTGCAAGGTCCAGTAAATCCCTCCTCTTGATTCACTTGGTAAAACCTTATTTTGAAACTTATTTTCTCAGTTCAGCAAATACCATTTTCTCTATAAACAAGTTCTTCCTAGCTCTGTAAACTTTTTGGCACTTAGGATATTCTTAACCCTGGACTTATTATGCTCTAAAAATTCTCCTGGGACTTAGCAATATCTTTCATATTTTATGTCAATAAGCTTTTATATCAGCTCTGTTTTATGATGGATGGACTTACTCCCTTATCTCCCATTGAATGAATGAAAAAGGGAAAATATTTATTTTTTTGCTTATTAGGTACAGAGAATTGTGCTAAGTGTTAAACGTGTAAACAGAAAAATAAGACAGTCACTATTGTCAAAGAGCTTACATTCTAATGAGGGAGAAAACACAAAAGAGGATGTTTTAGCTGCTAATCAGATGGCAAGGCACCACTGCCCCTCCTGGGTAGTGGTAAATTAGATGGTAATACATCCTCTTTGATGCCATTTACATTAATAAAAGCATATCAGTTCTAATATTGACTCATTTAATAGTGCCTAGAACTCTGGAATCAATTACCTTTTTTCTCTGAGTTCTTTATCTGTGGTTGTTGACGGGATAGGACATCCGACCCCTAAAGAGGCAATTACAGGTCACATCTGTCCAAGTTTTGTTTTCCTGGATGATGGCTGTCTATAGTCTAGGAGAAGGGCCAATAGTATGATGGGCGTGGGGAGATAGGCATTGCTTTTTCTGGGGATTTTTAGCTTACCAGCCTTTAAGTGTCATGTATCTTACAGTTGGTCTAGGTAATAATGGCAAAGGATGTGCCTCTTCTCTGATCACCAAAGGATTAGTTCTATAGAAAATCACCTCCTCTCCCTCAACAGATATGATTAATTCATCAAAAAAAATTCACGACACGTTTCCAGAATCTGTCCACTGTACAAGGTTCTGTGTTCAGCACAGTGGTACTTTCTAATTTTTATTTTATGCCTCTCTTTGTATCCTGAGCACTTAGCACTGTGCCTAGTACATTATATTGAGTAAATAATAATAAATGTCTATTGAGTTGACAAATTGCCTGGAGAATACCAGAATAAGTAAGGAACAGCCCTTATGCTAAAGGAATTGATAATTTAGAGCCATCATATGTTCTTCCTTGACTTTAACCCCCCTCTCTTCTTAGTCTCCAATTTCCTCAATTGTGTCTGGTTTTTGTAGGAGCCTTGAAAAATAGGCTACATCTTCCATATATTATTCTTTCTAGCTGAAATGTAGCCCTACCTGTGATAGGACAGGATACATGTTTAAAGGCTACATATTTATCATTGCAGGAAATTTTGGCAATTGGAAGTAATATGCCATGATGAATATTTTTTTCTCTTAGTGAACTTTTGTGAGATTCTGGCAGGCGTTCAATTAACGATCTGTTATAAGCATGCTTGTGGAAGTTACTAGTTTCTACTATTCCCTATATCTATAATAATCTCCCATCTTCTACTGAAAAGCTCTGCTCAAGTGCTTCATCCCAGGCGCTCTCTTCTTTGATCTTTGTAATCAATAAGGACCTTTCTCTCATGCTTCATTTAGCTTTTTGTTTTTATCTCTTTTGTGTACCATCGTGTGTTATTTTTATGGTACTTATTTGTATATTCGTCATATCTCTCTTTTAGACTCTAAACCCTAAGAGGGTAGCAACTGTGCCATAACAAAACTTTTAAATCTTGCTAGGTGCAGAAATGAGCAGCCATATTTCTGGGGGTGCAAGCTGGCAGTTGTCACTTTAGAACACAGAATCTCCCCCAAACCACCCTCGGGGCCCAAAAAACTTTCCTCCTACCTAACCTTTCAGGTGAGGTCAGAGAAGTGAAGTTACCAGGGGTTTGGAGACAGCTTGCACCCCCCAGAAATATGGCTGCTCATTTCTGCACATAACAGTCTCCATACAAAATTGGTACTTACTAAATGTTTATTACATTTAATTAAAATACTGATATGCTAAGAGGGCTGATACATAATTCCCTTTTTGGGAAAGGCTGGGGAATCTTTCTTTCCCAAAGTTATGATAGTATGTATAATAGAAATTTCCAATTCTCTATTTTGGAGCATGTATAAGTAAATGTTCTGGCCCTAATACTGGTCTGTTCACCATATGACAAAGAGCTAGCCTGGTAACTGGGTGCTACCAGAGTCTGGGAGATAGAGTCTACGCTTAGATTTTCTGAAATCAAACCAATGAGGTACTGAAAGAGCTGCTTTAACCTACCCTGGTTGTAGCAGAGATGTAGATTCATCCAGACATGCCTTATTTGTAAGTGAATCTGGAGGGGCAAATGCTTAGTAGCAACTTGGGTTAGGGTTGAGCCCACTCTCCCCAGGGACCTGGGTGATTCGGGGAAGAATAGGTTGGAGGGAAATATTTGTAACTTTCTGCTATCTCTTTAATAAATATATCTTTTTATATATATATTTCTTTATAAGTGTATAAATATATAAAATATATAAATATCCCTTTATAAAAGCTAACTGATATTAATGGGTTAAATGGAATTAGGGTGCAAATCACAAGGAGAACATACAGGAATTAGGGCTTGAGCCAAAACTTTTAGAAGAGAATCACCCTTGACCCTACAGGAGGCTCTCTGAGAGAATGAATTGAGTATTGTTACATTAGAAAAATATAACAGGGGACAGATAAGTGGCTCAGTGGATTGAGAGCTATCTCTCTAGCTAGAGAGGCCTAGAGATGGGAGGTTCTGGGTTCAAACACTTCTTAGCTGTGTGACCCTGGACAAGTCACTTAACCCCCATTACCTAGCTCTTACCACTCTTCTTCCTTGGAACAAATGCATAGTATTGATTCTAAGGTGGAAGATAAGGGTTTAAAAAAAGAAAATATAAAATAGGGAATGTGAAATAACATGATGGTAATCTCTGTGGGCAACCCTTGAGATCTTATCTAGGTGAGGCTCTAAATGGAGAATGATAAAGTCAAAATATTTTTTAAGGAGAGCAATTCTGATTTGAAAGTGTTATGGTCAAAATGGAGATAATACCACTTTGATTTTCTCAAAATCAAGGGCAAATCTGAGACTATAGAGAAGGGAATAGAGGAAAAGAGAATTCTCACCTTTTACTGACAAATGGAAGGAATTAAGGAAAGAAAGTCAGGAGAGAAATATTGAGGGGGGGGCATATGTTGACCAGGCATTGCCAGATAACTTGAACTTGAACAAATGGAGAAAGCTTAGAAGAAACTGTACAAAGCTAAGCAGATCAAGTTCAAATAAATAATTTGAAAGTAGATAGTATTTTGTAGTAGAAACAATATTAGACCTGTAATGGAATTTAAATCTGGAATGTAAATCCTAGGTCTTAACACCCATGTGACTGGGCAAATGACTTACTTTTCTCTGAAACTCAAAAAAATGATCATGGTAAAATCTGCTGTTCTGAATCATCAAGAATTCAAATTCCTCTCTAATAATAATAACACTAATAAAAACACTGCTTACCTCACATAGTTGTATGAGGAGCAAATGAGATGTAATTGGAACTACAAATTCCAATATAAACTTAAGATCTTATGGCCTGAAAGAGAAAAAGCAAGAAAACAAGAATTTATTAAACCTTATTATATACCAGGCACTCTATAAATATTCTCTCCTTTGATCCTTCTGGGTGATATATATTTTTATAATTAAAGGAATGAGGCAGATACAAGTTAAATGACTTGTCCAAAGTCACAAAGCTAGAAGGTATCTGAGGCTATATTTGAATCCAGGTCTTTTCTGACCCCAGTCCTCTTGCCTATTTCAACATCTAGTAAAGTTTTGTGATTTCATTGGTATTGGGAACTCCCAAATGAGGAAACTCTCCATCAGTGCAGGTAGGCGCCTTCGCTGAAGCAGTCTTAGAGAGTTGCTGTAGGATTTAAATTAATGTCCAGTGCTCCAAGAATTATAGTTTATAGAGTTTATTTATAATCACTTGAAGAAGAAGGAATAAAAAGGAAATAGCAGTAAAAAAACTAATTATCTAATGAAATTAATACCACATGAGCAAGTTCTCCTGCCTCTCCTTCACTTCACCTCCACAGCCCGCTATCACCCAAAAAAGAGAACAAGAGGCAGGGCTAAACCAAATTTATATCCTCCCCACAGCAGCATGGAATGTGAGAAAGAACATGGGATGCTGGAAATTGGAGTTCTAGGGTACAGAAATTAATTACACATTGCCTAGAGCACAGAGTGGTTAAATGACTTGCTCAGTCAATATATGTCAGAAACATGACTTGAAAACAAGTCTTCCTGCCTTCAAGGCAAGTTCTCTACTCACTATATCCTGCTGCCTCTCATTATTGCCTTATGAATATTTACTTCAGACTCTGATTCTTCAAAGAGTATAGCTTTCTTCTTTAACTACTTGTTTGTAATGTATATACTATGATGCACATGCACCACTGAGGACAAGGACACTATAACTATTGGAGAGAAAATCTTCTCGGTGCCCTCAGATAGTGTTGACAATAAAATGAACAGTTGGGTGTCAACAGCAACTGGAAGCCTTCTGTTTGAGGTCTGTCCCATGCCAGGTAGGGTCTTTCCCATTTCTGTCCATTATTGTTACTCTGAATGACCAGTAAAGAGAAGAGAGAGAGACTAGAAGGTATGATGAAGAGTATGCTTCAGTCTATAGAACATACCCAAGACATCTAGATGAGCAACTATGGTGCAAAATAGTGTAGTTAAAAGAGGGCCAAAGCTGTAGTGAAAAAGACCTGGGTCCAAAACTAGGGTTCCTACTTATTTTATTATTTATCTGACCTTGAATAAATCTCTTAACCTCCATGAATCTTGAGTTCCTTACCTGTAACTGAGGGGATTGAACTAAATGGTCTCTACATTTTTATTTAGTTCTAAATCTGTGACTGAATACTGCTCATGAGTGACATTGATAAGGAAGACTCCTATTGACTCTGATTTTTAAGTGAAATGAGAAGAGGCATTGGTAGCATCCAAATTGAAAAAGTGGGATTTTGAGCTTGAGTGTGGGAAGACTTGTAATCAATTAATCAATGAACATTTATAAAGCACTATCTATGTATTAGGCAGGAGGGATACAAATCCAAAGCATGAAAGAATCCTTATTCTTGAGGATTTCAATGTTTATATAAATGCTAGCTGCTGCTACTGCTCTTGATAACATTTTTACTGATATTGGGATGATTCTTAATAGAATGAAAATCCAAACCGATAGCAATTGAAGGACCTTACTATTGTTCAAGGGTATTACTATCTTGAAGGGGATATGGGAATAGCCAACTGAATATAGGCCAGTTTATATACAAGTATAAATAAATATATACAGAATAAAAGTAATTAGGGAGGGAGGATGTTATGAGGTGAGGAGATCAGGAAGCATTTTGTATAGAAGGTGGTTCTTGAACTGAGTTTTGAAGGCAAACCAGAAATTCTAAAGGCAAAAATGAAGAAGAAGTACATTCCAGGCATAGGGGACAGCCAGTGCAGAGGCACAGAAAGGAAAATGGAGGACTGCATGTGAAATCCAGTTTGGGTGCAGTGGGTGAAGTATGAGAATTGTGAAGACAGAAGTCCAGTTTGACAAGATTCTAGAGAGAAGGAAGGAGAATAGCAGAAAGTGAATTGAGAAAGAGAGATTGTGGACCATTTGTAAAAGGCTTCAAAAACAAGTAGAGAAGTTCATATTTTATATAACAGCTGGTACAAGGAGTGGTGGGGGTAGTCATTTTTAGTTGAGTCTGACTCTTTGTGAACCCATTCGAGGTTTTCTTGGTAAAGGTCCTGGAGTGGTTGACCATTTCCTTCTCCAGAAATAGGGAAATCCTGGGGTTTATTATAAAGGAGGATGACATGTTAGTTGTATGAAGGATGGACTGAAGAGAGAAGACCCTTGAGTCAGGGAGATCTATTCAGAGGTCATGGCAATAGACTAGACTACTTAAATGAGGTCATTTGCATTTAAATATGTCAACCTCCTCCTAGGACAATTGAATTGAAGATCTCTAGTGTTCATTTTTGAAAGCTATGGAAGAAGTAGTTGAATTACTATGAACTAAGAAAGGGAAAGAAATGACCCAATAAATAATACCTTCAAGCCTTTTTGAAAGAATATTTGAGAAAAATAATAGCAAAATCAGTTTGAAGAAAAGAATACGGTTGCTAACTAGAAAATATAGTTTCATAAAGAACAAATCCTGTCAAACTAATTTAATTTTCTATGACAAAAGTTACAGGCCTAGTAGATCAAGTGGAATGAATAAGTATAATCTATCTTTATAGTAGAACAGTTCTGTATTTGGGTCTACATGATATACCCATCAATAAAAGAGAAGTTTTTTAGAACACAGATTCTTGAAGAGTCTTATTAAGAGAGTTCATTAGCAGTAGATTGTTGTTAACCTAAAAATGTGATGTAAAGGGTCTTTTTTGAGTTGTTTTACTAATCATTTTTATATGTCATCAGATAAGAGAATAAAAGTCACACTCCTTAAACTTGTATGAAATAACTAATGAAGAAGGGAGATTAGGATAAGGATAGTCAATTAATGTATTCAATAACAACAAAAAATATTGAAGGCTTATTTTATGCAACATACTGTGCTATCCACTGAGCAAACACAAAGATGAATTGTACTCAAGCTTATAAACTACTAAAGGCAATACAGCATGCTTCTAAATAAATAGAATGCAAAATTCAAAGTTATAAGAAAATGAAAGATCCCCTTTAATGCTAATGCCTTCTCTCAGTTATATATCTCTAACTTATCTTGTATATGTTTTATTTGTATTTAGTTTGCATGTCATCTTCCTCAATTTGAATGTGAGCTTCTTGAGAGAAGGTAGTATTTTTTATCATTATTATCCCAGGTGCCCCACTGTATCCCACAGTGCTGGCATAAAGCAGGTGCTTAATAAATGTTTCTTTGACCAAAAAAGAAGAATACCATATTAATTAATTACATGATGTCAGAACCAGAAAAGAATCCTATAGTCTAATACTCCTTTTTAGAAATGAGGAAAATGAGGCTTAGAGAAATAAAATCACTTGCCTATGATCACAAGGCTAGCAAGACATGGAGCCAATGCCAGAACCCAGGATTTCTAACCACAGATTCAATTCTCTTTCCTCTGTAGCCCACCTTATCTCTCATAGAAGAAGGATAGATCATGTTATCTTTTCTTTGTTTATAAACTTAAAATAAAAAATGAAATGTTTCCACATAAAAATGTAGTAAGTTCTTTTTAGAGGAGGCAGAGAGGTCCTTCAAGTCATACTAGCAAGTTGGTTGCCTAGAGCTCGGCTATTCCTATCTCTCCTTCTAGATAGTGGCATCCCTGAAAAATAGCGAGGATTCTTTCATTGCTATCATTTTGGGTCCCTATACTAATAAGAATTCCCCCCAATATCAGTAAAAATGATACCAGCAGCAACTAGCATTTATAGAGGACCACAAGATTTACCAAGCAGTTTATAGATGTTATTCCATTTTGTCCTTACAATGATCCAAGAATCATACTATGATTATACACATTTTACAGATGAGGAAATTGAGTCATACAAAGATTGAGTGATTTTCCCAGGGTTATGCAGCTAGTAGTGCCTGAGAACAGATTTAAGCTAAGGTCATCCTGATTTTTGGTGTAATGCTCTATCTACTGTAACAGCACCTACTTGTCTAATACCAGTTAGTACCTTCTCATTATCATTTCTATTAGTGAATAGTATTCTATTATCAATATAACCAATTTGTTTCTCTTCAAAATTGATTAATGAATTATCAGGAATTTTAATTTACAAGGGGATAGTTACTGAGAAGATATCGCAAGAACAGGAGTGAAAATACTTCTCAAACTAAGAGTAATGTTCCTCTCTACCCCCTCTCAATTGTCTGAGTGTAGAGCTACCCTTAGCATTATGGTATATTGACTGGTTGAGAGGGAAGTCCTCCTATAATAGATTTATTATATAATTTAATTCATCATTTTGCATTTTTCCATCCTCTCCATTATTGCTTTAACTTGTATTTCTGAAGGAATTTTATCCCTCAGATCATTTATGTTACAGAATTTATTGTTATTTTTTTTTTTAATTTCAGAAGTCATTTTATGTGTCCAGGGAAGAGAAGAGTAGAAAGATTGGAAGGAGCATCATTGACATCAGGGTGATTTGGAAGTTCTGCTTCTGCCTTCTGCCACGTGGGAGGCTTTCATTGGGCTCCAGGAAGTAGAACTAAATGGGTGTTCCTTCTGGCTCCATTGATGTGAGGGTAGAAAAGCAGGGAACCCACTCAGCTTTGGTGGAAGAAAGGATATTTCTTTAGTTTAGAAAGGAAGAAGGGGATAGATAGTGGGTTCATGATCAAGGAAACTTACATGTTTTAGTCAATGATACACTGCTATTGTCAGGGGAGGACTGGCAAATAGAAATATTAAACACACAGCCAAATATATAAAATACTATATAAGCCTTTAGAAGATAAAATTTGGAAAAAAGATTTATTAGCTAATACTCTTGGGGAAATTAGTAGCAAAATGTTGGGAAATTGATTTAAAAATCAAATCTTGAGAATTTTTAGGGATAAGACCCATGTTCCCAGTTACAAAAAAGTCTGTAAAACACAAAGACAGTATAATCAATGGAAAAAAGAAAAATACCACATTGGGAGGAATTTAATAGTAAGTACGATAGGTAAAATTTGACATCTAAACTGAATAAAGGACTCTTAAAAATGTACAGTCAAATTGCAGCGTATCATGTATATACAAAGGACATGAACATGTTTCAAAAGAAGAGACCTAAGTTATAAAAAAAAAAAGTTGAATATTTTTAAGCCAACTAATGACCAAAGAGATGCAAATAAAAACAACTCTGAGGTATTCCTTTCACATTCATCAAATTGACTAAAACAATTTGAAACTTAGTGTTAGTGGAATTGTAGAGCTAAACGAACACTTATTCAGTGTATGTGGAAATGGAAGTTCAAAATCTTTTTGAAATCTCTCAAAATGCAGTAACACATAAAAATAATCACACCTTTTATTACAATAACTCCATTGTTGAGCAAATACTCTGAAAATCCTAAAAGAAACCAAATGATCAATCTCTATTCAAATTTTTTATGGCAACATTATTTATAATTACAGAAATTTAAATATCCAACAGTAGTAGAATGGTTAAATATATTGTTGTACATTAATGTAGTGAAATGTTATAATGTAACTAAATGCTACATTTATAATGTAACTAAATGAATATATGAAGAATATAATAAGTGAAAAAAGAATCATGAGATAGTGCTGAGTGAGAAGAGTAGAATAAGACCAACAAACTATGCATTAATTATGATTATGTAAGATGGAAAAGTGAACAAGTGGAAATGGACAAAGCAAGGATATTCATACAAAGAGAGTAGGAGTGAATTAAAAGTTGTTATGACATTTATGGATTGGAATTAATTTATTTAAATGTAAATAGCTAATCAAGTCTGATTAGTTGCATTAATGTTCCATATTAAGTTAATAATAAATTATTAAAAACAAAACAATGCCCATGAATTTTATAAGCAAAGCACTCTAGGAAGCTTTAGAGAGAGAGGAAAAAAATCATTGTCAAATGAGATCTCAGGGGCAGCTGGGTGGCTCAATGAATTGAGAGACAGGCCTAAAGACCGGAGGTCCTAGGTTCAAATCCAGCCACAGACACTTCCCAGCTGTGTGACCCCAGGCAAGTCACTTGACCCCCATTGCCCACCTTTACCACTCTTCCACCCAGGAGCCAATACACAGAAGCTAAGGGTTTAAAAAAAAAGAGATCTCAGAAGGATTTCTAGAAGAGCTATTGAATTGGGAGAATGAATAAGATTTCAATCAGGAAAAAGTTAGATAAGAATGTTCTAAGGACATAAAAAAAAGCATGAATGGAGGCACAAAATCAGTAAAGTCTACTATATGTGCAGGGGATATGGTTATAATCCATGTTATCTTCAGCACAAGGTATGTGGATGGGAAAATTGTGATATGAAATTCAAAGAATAAGATGACTTCATTTGGGGGGCTTCCAATGCCAGTAAAAGGAGTTTATCCTTCTATTACACAATACCAAATATCTGTCAGTCATTGTTCCATAGAGATACTTTAAACATTGTTTTTAAATTGTAATGAGATGACTAAACTGGACTCATTTCTCTTGCATATTTGCTCTTCCTACAGTACCTTCCTTAAAATGTGTAGCACCTGGGGATCCTCCTTCTATATCGTGAACCACATAATAGCTACCCTGGGAGCAGCGAGGTGGCTTAGGGGATAGAGTTACAAGTCTGTAGTCAGGAATACCTGAGTTCAAATGTGACCTCAGACACTTACTAGTTTTGTGACCTTGGGTGAGTCATTTAACTCAGTTTGCCTGGGTTTCCTCATCTTTAAAATGAGCTGGAGAAATAAATGGCAAACCATTCCAGTATCTGGGCAAAGAAAACTCCAAATGGGGTCATGAAGAGTCAGATAAAACTGAAAAATGACTGAACCACAACATAATAGCTACCATAAGTTTTTAAAAAATAAAAATCGGCTCCAAACCATAGCTTATAAAGTTCCTACCATTTTGTTTATTTTTTCTCTAGTCAATGAGAAGAGGGTCTAATGAAATAATACGATTTACAATAGAACTTTCCCTCTGTGACCCTAGAGCTCAATCTTCTTTGCATACATACTCAGTGGAGAGCCCACATGTGGGTGGCAACTCCCATCTCTGACAGTGGAGAAGCTACGTGAAGGGGAAACTCAAACAGGTCTCCGAATCTTCAGTTTTCTCCATGTCTTCTTCTGATTTCATTATGAAGTTGATACAGGTGCTCTTCTGAGTATATCATCCTGTTGCTCTTTGACGTTCTCAGCTGAATAGTGCTCTAGTGGTTTGGGGGCATGCGGTCTTTGCTGGACATTGCTTCCTTCCAAGTCTTTTAGGTTTATCTTTTCAGACTCAGGCAAACCAACTCAGCTTCAGAATTAGGGTATAATGACTAGAAATCTTTCCTAATAAAGGCTGGTTGATTTTTTTTAAAGTCAGGTAGAGTGTCCTCCAGAAAGATTAGACCTTTCTTTTTTTTTTTTTTTAAACCTATATTCTGGGCAAAGATCAAAACCTTCGGTTACAAATATCTATTAATTTAGAGTTAGATACTCTTTGGTATTCCCAATATCCTCCTTAAGTTAGGTGTAATTGAATTTGAGTCAGAACAAAAGAGTATTCTCTACCCTCCTATCTGCATTGTGTGTGTGTATCTGTCAGCAATTGCTTTGATGTTATATTTTGATCAATGAAAAATCTTAGTCTCCTGACATGTATATAAAAAGTCTTAATTAAAACTCGAGACTTAAGAATTCTGATCAATGCATGGGATCTTGATGAATGCTACACATATCCTGACAGGAATAAGAAATTCAAGATATAGAATAAGACACATTTTTGGACATAACTGGCCATTGTGAGAATTTGTTTAGCTTGAATATGTATATTTGTTGTAAGGGTTTTGGTGTTCTTTTTGCTTTCTCAATGGGATGGGGATAGAAGAAAATAAAATCAATTTAATTTAAAAACTCACTGGAGGTTTGAATTAGTAATATGTTAAAAGTATAGAGTATTTAAAAAATAACTCAGATATTATATATTTTTAAATCTGTAGTTTCCTTTAAAACTTAAAAGAAATTTTTTTTTTTGCTAAATAGAGGTTATTTCTGGTGTCTGACTTATTGATTATTAATTTATAATGAGCAGATAAATTATACACGAATGTTTCCAAAGCACTCAAAGCATATTCTATTAAACAGATAAGCATTTCCTCTATAAATTTACTTGTACCATTTTCTTTTTCTTTTTTAATTCTCTTCTTCATAGTTCTTACAGAGAAGATAATTTAAGCCTAGATGCTGACCAAATTATTCATTTCTGGAGAAATAGACAAAATTAGTGAGACTTCTTTTCAGGATAAAATTCTTTAACAACAAGTCAGGGGGTTTGGAAGGATTTCAGTTAGAAAACTTGTTAGTGATAATTATTTCCTTCCCTATTTTAAAATGTGCAGAAAACTTGATTTCCTCTCTTTTGTCTAATTCAAAGCCTATTTGTAGAAGAAAATACCTCTCGCCTGCACTTGCAAGAGGAATTCAGATAACTGGTAGGAGACAAATACTGATATTCTACATCCTAATAATTTCTACCTTTTCTGAATATGCCTTTGGTGAATGTGGTGTAATCAGGGCGTGAAACAACATACTTAGTAAATTTCACATTTCACATCTAAGGGTTTGGTATTATGATTCAAGCTATGTAAAATAAAGTAATACATCCCCTGTACAATAGTAACAAATAAGATTAATGGAGTAGATTTTGCAATCTGTAATTTTAACTGTGGGAATTCCCTTTATCAGAATTGAACCAGCTCTTTTTTTTTTTAAATAGGAAAGCAGTAGAATAAATTCTTAACCCTTCCTTTTCCAATAAGTAGTTTTGAATATCAGGGAGGCTGCAATTCTTGAGATGAGAGGATTTGCTGGACAATTGATTTTTTTCCCTGTTAGGAACTTAGGAAAATTTTATTTTAGTCTATTTACATTGGAAAACCAGAGCAATATTTGGGGCAAAAATAAAAACAAAAACAAAAGTCCCTGATTATTCTTCTATTTCTCTTTTAATATGGAACTCTAGGTATGAAATCATTAATTGAATAGGTCTTTGCTAGGGATCTAGGAACTCCTGATCCATTTTTGAAATCTTAAATTTTGTTATTGTCTTGACAGAAGTTGAGTTGAATCAACTACAGCTTAATGTTTTCCCCTCCCTTGAGAAGGTAGTGCACTGAAACTGGAGAATGAGAAAACACTGAACAGAGTCAGATAGGAAGGGGATGTGGTGCTCAGACTTGAGTTCTAGCTTTTCCAATTGCTACTTCAATGATATTGGATAACTCCTTTGTCTTTTGAATGCCAGTTTCCCCAACTCTGGAGAGAGGAGAATGGTGGTGAGCAGTCTCTGAGATTGTTGTAGGAAAATGCATTTGCTATCGAAATGTGAGATGATTGTGCCAAAGGATGCTGATGAGCTTTCATTACTGCAAAAACCTCCCTCTTGGTTTGGGAAAATGGAGTGCATGTGAATGAATTAAAGATGGATATCTTCATTTCTTACAGTATTTCAGAGACTGTCATGGGGAAGAAGAATTGTTATATTAATGATAATCATAAATGACATTTCTATTGTACTTTAGAGTCTATAGAATACTTGTCATGTATCATCTCATTTGAGTTTTACAACAGCTGTGGGAGGTAGGTTCTACAAGTATTATTCTCACTCTTTTACATATGCGGAAACTGAGATCCAGAAAAGTTGAGTGACTTGCCTGTGGTCACTTGGTAAGTGTAAAAAGTGGGATTTGAACCCATGTCTCTCCTTACTCTCATATTCAACTTGTTCTACTGAATATGGCTCCAGGGGACAGAAGTAGCGACAATGAGTGGAAATTGCCAAGAGACAAATTTAGACCAAATGTAAGGGGAAAATTCCTGATGATTACAGCTGTTCAAAAGTGGAGTCAGCTGCCTCAGGATGCGGCGAGTTCTCTCTCACTGGAGGTCTTTATCCAGAGACAGTATGCTCATGGAGAAGATTCTTATTCTTGCATGTGCTGGACACTGAAGTTCTGTGATTTAACAGACTTTCTTATAAGTCTCAGGTGAGAGGAACAAGTATTATCTTCAGTAGTCAAAAGTGGCATCTCAGTTTGCTCAGAGTGATCAAGTGGAGTGAGTGAGGATAAGAATAGTCTCTCATTTTGTAGAGGTATAAAGGTGACTTGTCCAGGGACATATATGCTGTAGCCTGAAGAGCAGCCAGAGACCTCAGTGATCATTTAGTCCAGAACCTCTCATTGTATAGATCAGGAAAGAAAGGATCCAAAGGTAAATAACCTTTAGGATGTAAGATCTTAATATTTGGAGAAGACAGGCAAATGAACGCACTGTTCATTGAGTTGCAAATCGGTTCTGGAAAACCACGTGTAATCATCTTTTACAAAAGTGACCAAAATATTTGTAATCTTTAGTCCAGAGAATTCACAGCTAAAAACACTCCTCCAAGAGTTCAGAAATAAAGAGAAAAGTCCAGTATATGGCAAAATATCCAGAGTGGCACTTGGATAGTAGTAGAAAGAACTGGAAACAAAGAATGTACTCATCACATAGGGAATGGCTAATCAAATTATGATACATAAACCATGGTGGTATATTATTACCTTGTCAATCAGCCAATCAATAAACATTTATTTTAAGTGTTAAGAGTGAAAATGGCAAAGACATTCCCTACCCTTGAGAGGTTCACAGTTTAAAGGGGAGACAGCATAAAAACAATTACACACAAACAAGCCATATGCAGGATAAATGAGAAATAATCAACTGAAGAAAGTCTTTAGAATGAAAGGGAATTGGGAAATACTTCCAGAAGAGGAGAGTTCAAGAGAGAACTTGAAGAAAGCCAGGGAAACTGGGAGGAGGCAAAGAAGAGAGAGTGGAGTTTGTTGAATAGGGGATTGATGTGGTTAGATCAGGAAGATCACTTTGACAGCTAAGTAGAGGATATATTGGGTGACTTATGGCAGGGAGACCAAGCAGCAAGCTTTTGCACCAGTCCAGGTCTGAAGTGATGAGGGCCAGTGCCAGGGTAGTACAGGTGTTAGGGGAAAGAAGGGACAGAGAAGATTCTGTGGAGGTCCAATCATTAGACCTTTACAATAGACTGGATCTGATGCGTGAGAGATATTGGGGAATTAAGGATAACAACTAGTTTGTGAGCTGGGGTGACTGGGAGGATGATGGTGTCACTAATAGTAATAGGGAAGTCAGAAAGAGGTGACCTTTGGGGGGAAATAATGACTTTTTTGGGAAAAATAATGAGTTCAGTTTTGGAAGTCTTTCGTTTGAGATGTCTTCTGAACACCCAGTTTGAGATTTTTTCAAGGCAGTTGGAGATATGAGGTCACATCTTCACATTGCTAGAGGTCAGCAATGCTGGATAGGAGGAATCTGAGGAACAGGAGCTCATGGAAGGCAGAAAAAAAAGGGAAAATGTACATGAGAAAAATCTTCCTTTAGCCCTCTGTATTGGTAAATGTAAAGACTACTAAAACAGAGTCCACACAGTTTAACAAAAATGAGCACTCACTTTGGAATCAGAGGAACTGGGTCCAACTTCTACCCCAAGCTGTGTGATCTTAGACCAATCACATTGTTTCTTTGGGACTCAGCCTGATAATATGTAAAATGAGAGGTTTGGCCTAGATGACCTCTAAGGTCTCTCTTCTCTTTCCTCTCTCTGTCTGGTCTTATAAAATTGCATGGTGTGTAATTATAATGCTACTCTTGGCCCCAGGGGAGAAAATGAGAAAATGAACTTCTCTTTTATTTTTAGGGAGGAAGGAAGGATGCTCTGGGTCTAGAAAGTTGTATATGTCGCCAGATGGGGTTGCTGAGTTGTTAGTTTGGTTAAACTGGTTTTCAAAAAAACTATTCTAACTTTGTTGCAAGGGAAGGCTTGATGCTGAGGGAAGGGGAAAGGAAAAAGCATGTATTAAGATTTTATGCTTAGCACTATACCAAACACTTACAAATATTACCTCATTTGATCCTCACATTAGGGAAGTGCTTTAGTATTCCCATTTTACAACTGATAAAACTGAGGCATATAGAGGCTAAGTGACGTTCTCAGGGCCACAGAAATAGATTCTGAGGTTACTTGAACTTAGGTGTTCTTTTGCAGGCCCTGTTCTCTAGCCACTTTGCCACCTAGATACCCAAAGCATGAGAAGAAAGACAAGAGTGAAAAAGGGACTATATTCAGAAATTAATATGATATAAAAACAAAAAGTGTGAATCTCCTTCTGACTAGGAATTGTTTTATTCTTTGTGCTTGTATTCCAAGTGTTTAGCACCATGCTTGACACAAAGTGGGAGTTTAATAAATACTAGCCAATCAGGGCAGTTACATGGCTCAGGGAATGAAGGATCAGGGTAAGAGTCCAGAGGATCTGGGTTCAAATCTGACCTCACACATTTCCAAGTTGTGTGACCCTGGGCAAGTCAAATAATCTTATTTGCCTGGAGTTTGCCCTTTTGTCTTAAAGTTGTTACTGTGACAGAAAGTGTTAAAAAAATTTTGCTGATCAAGTGATGTGAATGGAGAGATAAAGACTTAGGGTTGGTCTTCTGACTCTTTGCCCTCAACCATGGTGAATCTTTCAGGTTATTCCACATTCTAGCATGAGTGTTAGAAATAGGCAGATCTATGAAGGTGTCTTGGTCCAGTCTTTACAGGAAAGTCTGTAGATTAAGGAATCATTTATAGTCTTGATAATAGACCAGAGAAAATCTGTGCAGAGGAGGAAATGATGAGCAAAAGCATGGATGCCAGCCAAAGTATATAAATAGACTAAGCATTCCAGCATGGGAGCTGGGGAGGTGAGTGGGTAAACCACATGGGACTGTGACTGGCTAGTTAGCTCAGCTACTTATAGCACTTTTCTAATGAGGATAAAGGCATGTTTCATTTCTATGTAGATCACTAAGTTTATCTTCTTTCCTGGCTAACCATGTTGGAGATAGAACTTGTTACTCATGAAAGGGAAAAAGACCTTCCCTTTCTCTTCAAACACATTATTTTCCAGGACTTTAAAATGCATTTTTATTGATGTAGTTATTTTCTTTAATGACATAAATCACAATTCTACTACATCTTCAGAGAATGCCTTCATTGATTTCTGCAAACAAAACAATTTTCCTTAAGTTATCGATATTTTGATGGTGATACTCTCAGAATTTGCTAAAGGCTGATCTGTGGGTAATGTACACTTGATTTCTGTATTTCTACTTGAAGCTCAGGAGAATCTGACATATTTTGCACTTTTGGAATATGAATCTAGCTTTAGTCTGCATTTTGTAGCCTTGGCTTTCTCTGCCTTTCAAGTTCTCCCCTTCAGTGGGCAACACAGATCTTCCCCTTGAGCTTCACTGGTCTACTTATTTGCTCCAAGTACACCTGTTACATACACCTATTCAATTTAACTCAAACTCTATCTACCCTCCCTCCTCTTGTTGTTTCTTCTGTTTTCAGACTCGTTATTCCTGCCCCCCCCAATTTCTCCATGAAGCTTCTGAAGGTCACTCCAGTGTATAATGATCTCTCCCAAATCTAAAATTGATAGCAATTAATATTTCTTTGGTGTGTAAGTATATATGTATATGTATATGTGTTATATATACATATATATATATATATAATCCTATTTTTAGGGCTTTTGGAAGCTTTTAATGTCTTTTAACATTCCCCCTTTCCACAACTAAATTTGAAAACTCAAGCATAGAGATTGTCCATTAGAAGCCATCTGGCTTAGTCCTCTCATTTGACTTCTTTGTATTATCCATATGGCTTTACAGAAAGTAGGCATTTATTAAAATATTGATGACCTGTTTTTTAAGCTATGTGAAGAAAGAGAACAACTAAAGATGCTAAATGAGTTCATAGTCTAATTGACATAAATCATTCCATAGGATACTGGAAAAAAATATTTGTAGATATGATCACTTCACTGTTGTCTCTGATCTTGAAGAATAACTTCATTTTGGAGAGGATCTAGTGGACTGGAAATTGGCAAATGTCTTAATTTTTCAAGAAAGGGAAGGGGCGAATTAAACAAACTATATACTAATTCATTTCATCATGCCCTGTTGGTTTTTTTAAAAACTAGAACAAATGAAATGGATGTTTTAGGAGCATTTATAAAGAAAAACAGTAGCAACTTAGAGTTATGTCTTTACTAGGAATGTCAAACTAGACTTATTACTTTGTGTGATCTGGAAAGATCAGTGAAATGCCATATGGTTAGTATGTCTAGATTTGACAAGGTTTTTGACAAATGCTTATGGTCATGCAATGTGCCATAGAATAACAGGATCAAAGATTAATAAATAGAAGTATCCTGAGAGGACACTGAGTCTAACCATTTTAGAGATGAGGGAATGAAGGTCAAAAGAGATTCACTGACTTCTATAAGATCACGGAGCTAGTAAGTATCTGAGGCAAGATTCAAATCTAGATCTTCCTTAACCCAAATCCAGTGCCTTGTTCACTCCGCCACTCTGCCTCTAGTACCTTAATGTTAAGAAAGGAACCCAGGTCTCCTGATGTCAACTCCATTGCCTTTACAGACATATTATTCAAATACTTAAGGAATATTTAACTTGGGATAGGAAAGAATTTAGGGAGAACACCATTATCATTCTCCAAATATTTTAAATCTACCATGTGGAAAGAGATTTGTTTTCAGTGGTTCTATTGCTCCTCTATAATTTTCACATGAGACTAATGGATAGAAATATCAAAAACTGATGATAAACTGAATGGGTATATAAGTTGGAATGATGCCCCAAAAGTTACTAAACTACATAACTTTTGACTTAACAATACACTTGTTTGATCTATACTTCAAATAAACAGGAAAAGAGCCTATATGTGTAAAATATTCATGGAAATTTTTAAGACATTTTTATAATAGCAAAGAACTCAAACTAAGGGAATTTCTATCTGTTAGAAATGACTGAACAAATTATGGCATATACCTATAATGGTAGTATGAAATGGCACCAGTTTTATTTCAGGAAAACTTGGGAAATTTTATAAAAAATGATGCAGGATAAAGTGAGTAGGACCATGAACATTGTTGAATATTATAAAAATATTGTGAAAATTATTATTTTTTAAAGATTCCATGGAACCAATTATAAAGATTGCTGTTCATATCTTGAGAAAGAGGTGATGAACTAAATATATAGACCAAGCCACATTTTTTTGACATAGCCAATAGAAGAATATATTTTCCTTGACTTAAATATTTTACAAAATTTTTTTATTTTTTTCTTTTGGTGTTGGGTTGAGTTGAGAAAAAAAATAAATTTTTAAAAGAATTTTAAAATAAACAGACAAAAAGTTTCAAGAAGAAAAAGAATTTTATGAAGGACAATTTTGGCTTTCTAATCATTATTTCTATTAAAAATGAAATGGACGACTCTTTGGAATACTTCTATAACTGAATATTTCAAGAAAAGACTACTTGTTCGGAACATTGTAGAGGGATGTCTTCTCTTAGATAACATTTGGTTATCATGTCCTCCAAAATCACTGCTAACTCTGGCAACTTATATTTATAAGAAATGGTTGTAGGGTCTAGTCTAGGAAAGTGAAGACAGATAGGAGTTTATGGATAGGGAGAATATGGAGGTTGCAAGAGATTAGTGGTCATAATGAAATTAAAGAACACATTTAGTAGGAATAGAAGAATTGGCTATACAAGTCATTTCAAATTCAAACAGCATATTTGTTTAAAGTTTAAATCACTAATTTATTAGTAGTACTAGCACATAAATCTTTGTCTTCACAAAGATTTGTTAATGTGATTATCTGGGTAAGAAAGAAAGTAAAGAATGCCATTATGGGAAGAGATAGTGTTTGCAAACCCTCTGAAACTATGGGTTGGAGTTGTTTGATCTAGGGAAAGGATGAGAGTTTAAGATTAATAGGGGGAAATGTAAAACTCAAGGTCTTATAAATAGAATTGTATGAAACACATTCAATATTAGACCGAATGAGTGGCTGAAGAAAAATAGGAATGATCATAATTGGAATAGAGGAGATTATGGAATTATGAGATCAAGAATGTTGAACTTGATTATCAGTGTGGATGTCAAAATCCCTGATGATGATAATAGAAAGTGGAATGGAGGAGAACTGAGTCACATGTTCAAGTCAGTGAAGATTTAGTAAATAACAATTAAAAGACTGGGTGTAATTGGAGGAGATCACCTGCAAAGTTGTTGAGTGATAGAGGTGTAATAATGGTTTGGGGAACTACACTAAAGGGCAAAGAGTATACCCCCCTGTTCTTGTGAGTCAAGATGAATGGAAGTAAAGATGGACTCTTTTGAAATGGATTATGCCATAATAGGAAAAACAAATTTTAAAGACAGTAGACGAAGGAACACATGATTCTCAATAATTCATTTAAGCATTTATGTAAGGGAGGAGAAATGTGATTATCCCACTTCCCTAGCTCAGGTGATTTAATATCATTGAATGCACTTGTAAAAGATGAGGTTTAAATGTGTAAACGAGGTATATCTATATACCCTGTGAACTTCTTTGATTAGGTCCAGAAGGGAACTTAGATTGAGTGATCAAGCAAATTAGCCACATCTATGGAGGCTTTAAATAGCTAGATTGAGTTCAGCAGTTCAAGTTTGAGAATTGAAAAGTCTTGGCTCAGTAATGTTTTGAGCAGGAGACACCTCTTTGGGGGTAATTGGGGTCTTACACCCCTCATCAGTTTTGTCAGTTGAGCTACTAGCACAGTAGAAGATAATATCTACATCTTACAGTAGAAGTATGAATGTGGAGAGATAGTCATTGTAAGGAAGAGGCAGCTTCAGTGACCATGACCCATCATGGTAGAAAGGATTCCTTACGAGCTATGAAATCAAGAAAAGAACAATCTTGGAAGCAGATTTGAATAGGTTGCCCAGCAGACATGTGTCAATATGGATTTTTGGATGACTCAGTTTACCTTTACCTTCGAGAAATCCTAGTGCCAAGTATCCCTGTTTTGTATATAATGAAATGTTAAATACTTTTGTTTGCTCTTGAGGTTTCTCTATTGGGTTGAAGTTTCTTCTCAGGAAGCCCAGTTTGACCTTTTCCTTTAATTTGTTACAGCTGACTGTTCTCCAATACCATAACTATTTACTGCAAAGAGGTCTACACACCTGTTTATGATTAGGCTTGCTGCGCTTCCCAAAAGGTTTAAAGAGACTCTCGGGTTTGGTATCTCTTTGGAGTGAGCATTTAGCTGGGTCGTCTTCCAGAGAGGAGTTGGTGCTCAGCAGTGCTTTCTCCCAGGGATATGGTTCCCAGAGTCTCTGACTCTGATGGTATTTAGCTCATGATTCTGTGTGGTGGCCAGAATAATGAACCTATCTCTTTTTCCTGATTAAAGAGTGGGTTTTTTGACTACTTGATAGTTCTGAGTTATTTCCAAGTTAACACATTAAACCTTGGGGGAGCTTCATGAGGATAGAAAAGGAGAAAGATATGATCTGAAGACAATTCAGTACCATGAGATATAGGTGACCTTTTGTTATATGTATATCCTATCTGTGTATTTCACTATCATTGAACTCCTAATCTGAAGTCACTTTTCCCATAGAAACTTGTGGGAGAGTATGTGGGAAACGTTTTGTGCCAACTCTCCTTACCATGCTAACATAGTATATCCTTTTACTAATAGGGAATTAAATATCCTGGCTGGTTATTAAAGGGAAGCAAGGTGATGAAAGCTTGCAAATTATGGCAATAGAAGTAATCACCCATAGGGTTCTCCTTGTAACAAAGGTAGAAAGTACCCATCTGGGCTACTTCTCCATCTTGTATTCGATGGTTGGCTACAATTCCAGATTCCAGGTATTGGTGAACTTCATCTAGTTATTTAAAGTCCTCAGAGGTGTGGCTAGATTATTTGCCCAATCTATCATATTCTTCCTTTCTTGATCTATTCAAAGAGGCTTGAATTTCATAAAGGGATCACTAGACAGTATATATTTCTTGTGTAAACATGAACGTTTCACCATTTAATGACTGCAACAACTGATCTTGGATAGGTAAAGGTAGGTGTGACTCTATCCCTTCTCTTTCATATGGGCAAGCCACTGTGTGTAGGCTTGAAAAACAGTCCCCTACAAACTTTGGAATTAGGAAGTTTTATCTTGAAGGTAGCTAAAGATTCTAAGAGATGGAGGAAAAAAAACAGATGAGTTCTGGGAATAGGAGCTAGCTTATGCAAAGGCATAGAGGAGAGGGAGATGAAATATTGAGTTCAGAGAACTACAAGTGTGCCATATGCTCAAAATGTGTAAAAGGAAGTAATGTGAAATAAATCTGGAACTAGACTGTGAAAGACTCTAAGAGTAAGCCTAAGAAGTTTATTCTAGAATGAAGAGTGAGCTGCTAGATTTTTTTAAGCTGAGGAGTGAGGCGTTCAGGCTTGTGCTCTAGGAATTTCTATTTGGCTTGATGGCTATATGGAAGATGGATTGGAAAGTAATAATCATTCATAATAGTAGCACTTATATAAGATTTGCAAAGTACTTTTTAATATTATCTTGTTTTGAAAGGGGAAACCATAGAAGTAGAGATTGAACTTAGCAAAGAAATGAGAAGTAGACAGGATGGATTTCATTGAGTACCTTTTCCCCTTGCTACTTCAGACCACTGGATCTCTCCATGCTCAGAGCTCCTATGGTACCCATGGTTTACACCACACATTTGGTACTTAATTACATACTGTCCTATCCATTACATATTCTGTTTGTGTTAATAAACCATTTTGAGAACAAGAGCCATGTCGCCTAGTTCTTCCTTGTCCCTTACTGAACCTTGTAACATGCCAGGCACATGAAGAACCCAATAAGTACTTAGTTGATTGACAAAGGAAAAAGGGCACAGACATGAATATGGCTGTATGCACTTACTACAATAACAAAAAAAGCTTAAAATGTTTCAAAAGTGTCCCAAGTCCAGCCTCCATAGCCATTATGCAGTGAAGAAACTCCTGTGAATATTTGCAGCCACCAACTGGCAACCAACTACCACCTAAGTCACTGGCATGCCAGGCTAGCTAAAGCAGCTAGACAGACATGAAGTAGAATGTGTTAGGCAAGTGAAGTTACAATCTTCCCACCCCCCACCTTTCCTTAGATCCCAGTGGAGCTGTAGAGTTAGGACCCTGAACCCAAGGGTTTTGGGAATAGCAGTACCCCTATAGGTGGCTCAATGGGATGAGCACCAGACCTAGAGATGGAGGAGGGTGAGAGGATGGGGTTCTGGGTTCAAATATGGCCTCAGATACTACTTCCTAGCTATGTGACCCTAGGCGAGTCATTTAACATCTATTTGCATCCTTTACCTCTACTGTAAGGGAGATGACCTAAGTGGAGATAATAACAGCACCTCCCTCCCAGGGTCCTTGTAAGGATCAATGAGATATTTCTAAAGTGCTTAGCACAATACCTTGTGCATAGTCCCATATAAGTGTTCATTGCAATTCTTGTTATGGATGAGAATTCGTAGTCAGCTAGTCATGTGCTTAATATCTCCCAGCGGTTTTGTTTGGCTGCCAACTTGAAAGATGATTTGGCTTTTGTTGCAATTTGGGAAATAGACATTTAAAAAAAATCAAGTTGGTCTTTCTTGCATGGATGGACGGGCCAAATGCTATTCCCTGATTAGAGACAATTTCCAAGAGTTTCTTCATTGTTGTGGGGGTAGGGTGAGGAAGGGAGGACTTGATCGCAACCAGCACAATGTGATCGGCATGCAGGACTCTCCGGAGGACTTCATCATCAAAAGGGAATTTTTTTGACCAGGACTCTGCTTGGATCTCTCCAACCTCAGTGAATAACTTTGGGCAATCTAAATCTTCCCATTTCCATGGAAGCATAATCCCTTCTTTTCAATACTACCATTTTACTGGTGTTACTGTATGCCAGTAAGAGAACTGATAATGAAGGATTGAGGATGAGTTATCACACAGAGGACAATGGAGAGGCACAGAGTGGCTGTGCGTAGACTGCAGCTAATCACCAGTGAGGGTCATCTCTGATCATTGATTGATGTCACCCATTTTACTTCTTTTTAAAGCCTTGTTCAGGTTTCATCACCTGATTATCGTGGTAACCTCCTGCCTGGTTTCCCTGCCTCTCCAGTCTCTGCCATCTCCAAACAATCCTCTATAGCCAGTGATGGGCAAACTACAGCCTGAGGGCCAGATGCAGCCCCCTGAAATGTGCTATCCAGCCACCTGACATTATTCCTAATATGAAGACTACAATGAGTAGGATACAATACAATGAAACTTCGAAAGAGTTGCCTTAGAAACAGACTGATGGATGAGCATTTCCTTGCCTTTGGCCCCCTCTTTAAAACGTTTGCCCATCACTGCTCTATACAGATGCCAAATTGATATTTTTAAAACATAGATCTGGCTCCTGACACTCCCCTGTTAAAGAACCAAATCAAACAAAAGTGTGGCTACCTATCACCAATGAACTAAAATACAAATTTCTCTATCTGATATTTAAAGCCTTTTACTGTCTGGTCAAGGCTTTTGTCACCAGTCTGACATTTTATCGAACTTGGACTCAGCTTGGCAGTGTTGGGACATTTTGGTACTTTGAGGATCATGATCTTGTCAGTGTGGTGTGCCTTCCATCAATTTAAATTGCAGTTCCTCTATTCCTTTTTTTTTTTTAACACCTTTATCTTCTTAGAATTAATACTGCTTATTGGTTCCAAAGCAGAAGAACAGTAAGGGCTAGGCAATGACGTCCAGTGGCACAGCTAGGAAATATTTGAGACTAGATTTGTACCCAGACTTCCAATCTCTAGGCCTTCCTCTCAATCCACTGAGCCATGTAGCTACCTCCTGTTCTTTATTTCCTTAATATCCTATTTTCATGAATTACTGTAACCAAATATAATATTAAAAAACTCCTCTCTTGTTAGCCAGCTTTCTGGGGAATAAGCCTCTTAGACTTTTGCAAGTCTCTTCATCAAAAAAAAGACATATAGCTCTTCTTTAAACTCAAAGGATCAGCTATTTAGGACAGGATATTTTCCTGTTCTAACCCCATCATCACGTCTTAGGAACTCGAGACTGCAGCATAGTGACACAGGTCATTAAGTGGCCTATGAATTGATATTCAAACCTAGGTTGAATGATTCCATATCCAACACTCCATTGTATTCTACTTAAAAAAAAAAAAAAAAAGCTCAGTAGACCTTCAGAAGTTTGTTCTCTGCTGGCATGGACTTTGAAAAACCTCTCACCTTCACAGAATAGTGAGTCATTGAAAGAGAACTTTAGTGGAAGAGTGAGAAGGGTGGTACTGAAAAATCAAGTCACTGGTTTGACTTTGCCTGTTAACCGGGAAAGTAAATGAAAATAATGCTGATGATGATGGTAGAGATTGGGACTGGATATGTGATTTCTTAGATTTAGAGGAGGATGAAACTCCTTTTACCTATTCAAGTCAGCACCTTCTCTGCAATTAAGATTCTTAGAGAGCTGCCTAGAGTACAGAGAACTTAAATGACTTACCTAGAGTCACAAAGCCAATATGAATCAGAGAAGACACTTCAACACAGATCATTTAGAGTCAAAATGATGTCTATCCTTAATTTAATCAATTTATCAACAATCAACCAGTGAACATTTATTTACTGTGCTGTTTGGTGAATAAATACAAAGGACAAAACAATTCATGACTCTAAGGAGCCTATATTCTAATGGAAAAGATAGTAACTACATATATAAATATATATTTTAAATATGAAATGAAAATGGATACAAATGAGTTAATTTTGTGTAGCATGGGACAGAGAGCATTTGGGAGCATCAATAACAATTTCATGTGGAATATGGTGCTTGTCCTACATCTTAAAGGACTAGAAAGATTCTGTGAGTTTGAGATAAGGAGGAAGTGGTTCCAGTCATGTGGGAAAAATTATTACAAAGTCAAGAGATGGAACTAATAGAAGGAAAGTTTTACTGGATCACGAAGTGCTAGATGGAGAGAAATAAGTCAGGCTGGAAAGAAGTTGAGGCTAAGTTGTAGAGTATTTTAAAAGCTATATAAGAGAGTTTATGCTTTATCTTAGAGGCAATAGGGAATCTTTGGAATTGATTGAGAAGGTGAGTCAAATGGTTAGATCAGTACTAAAAAATGACTTTGTTAGCTGTGTGGAGGACAGATTAGAGAAATGCTAGACTTGATGGGGGCCATCAATTAGGAGTCTATTACAGTAATCTAGGCAAGAAGTGATGAAGACTTGAACTAAAAATGGTAACTGAAGGGAGAAAAAGTTCTGGACGCAAAAGATGTTGTGGAGGACAAAAACAGCAAGACTTGGCAACTGATTGGATATAGTCATATGGAGAAATGGACAAGGATCCAGCAAGAGAAATAGAACATCGATTCTTGTATAAGTTTAGTGTTTGACTGTCTCCATTCTAGCTATAGCAACGTATTAAGAGTATAGTGCTACTGTAGACACTTCATAGTCATTTTTACAGTAGCTGAAGAGAATATTTCTGAGGGGAAAGGAAAAGAGAATAATCAAAAAGAGCAATGAATTTTGAAAGATCCATTTTTATTGTTAATAACTGGTGGTTATAAAATGGATCTAACAAAAATAAAACATGTATAATGCCGAAAATGGAGAGTAATTTTCCTTAAAAAGTGAACAAAGAAAATTTCTCCCCAAAGCAGAAAAGCAATGATCATTTTCCTCTTCAACGATAGCTGTTGTTTAATACTAACCTAGTTGGAGGTTTTTGTTGTCATCCAGTGTTGTTTTGTTTGTTTTGTTTTATGATTCACTGCCATTTTGTTTTTATTTCTGAGATCTTTCAAGATTCTTTGCTAATTTTCAGCTGAAGCTAAATTGGTCTGAGAAGAAAAGAGGAAAATCAAGGAGGTTTTAATTGTGAGCAGTTAAATACAACTCTTAAGTGAGGTTGTAGCAATCTGTTTCCCAGCCTGGGGTTCTAGGGAAACCTATCATAGAGAGCTTGAGAAAAGTGTTCCCAGTAGACCTCTCATGCCATATTGCAGCCAACGGTTTCTTAATCTGCCTCAATCAATCCTGACTAATCCAGTTTCCAAATCAAGAGCTGCTTTCTGCTCTCTATATACAGAGAAGAACAGATGGGCCAGAGTCAGCTGGGTGAACTTTCTATCTCCTTTTTTTCTTGAAGTCAATAAGAACTTTACAAAATATACTTGAAAGTGGTATATAGTACTTTACAAACACTAAAGAACTATATAAATGTGAGTTAGTCATCTTATCGGCACCTCACGATATTATGTGATAAGTCCTAGAGGCTTATATTTTCATATAATAATTATCTGTTATTATTTATCAATTATCTTCATTGTATAGATAAAGAACTGAGGCTCACATGGGTTTAAGGGACTTACCTTATGTTACATAGATAGCAAATATCAGAAGTAAGATTTGAAACCAGTTCTTAAATGCATTTCTAGTCATAATTACAACATTCATTTAGAATCATGTGCCTAACTTTTAAACTAGCTCTATACCCAAGTATATAAGCTTCATATATTATTTCTTTAAAATGAGCATTCCCCCATTGAGGTATTCTTGTTTTTATTTTATGTAATTTAATGAAACCAATTTTGTCTAAAATTTACAAATGCTTCTGAGTGCGAAGGATTTGATTAATTATATTCATTTATATCACATATTGGCAATTCTCTTAACCAATACCAAAATCTTAAAAAAATCTATCTTTATTATTTTTCTCTTCTCATCTTAAAAAATTTCATCTAACCTAATTTCAAAAGCTTGTAACCTTTAATTTTTTTTCCTTTTCTAATCTAAAATATATTTATTAGGGGGCAGCTGGGTAGCTCAGTGGATTGAGAGTCAGGCCTAGAGACAGGAGGTCCTAGGTTCAAATCCGGCCTCAGATACTTCCCAGCTGTGTGATCCTGGGCAAGTCACTTGACCCCTATTGCCCACCCTTACCACTCTTCTGCCAAGGAGCTAATACACAGAAGTTAAGAGTTTAAAAGGAAAATAAAATAAAATATATTTATTACCTTCTTTTTTAAATAAATATTTATTTTGTCAAGAAAATTGATTGTTGCTGAATAACTTGTCAGGTTACTTTCCTTGGGACTAGTTGACCTCTGACATACCTTGTAAAGGAAAGGTCCAATTAATAAACATACAGTTCCACTAGCTTTAGAATTGTTTTGATGCGCATAATGGAGAAGCTCAGAAAAAGGAATTGTCCATTTAAGAAGTAAAATCGCTTTATTAAATCTGTTTTGGCAGTTCTATTCTTTTCCAGAAAAGAGTAAACCTATTTAGGAGAAAGTCTGAGTTTTCCTTAAGCTCTTTGTTCCCTTAGGCTAATTCCACAATTTTTTTTAGGGATCTTAGTTTAAAGAACCATCTTCTTAATCCATTTTTTGCCTTTGCATTCTATGTTATAAAGTCTGTTCTCAAACCTCATATCCTGTTAGCAATGTGAATAGCTTGCTACTATAAATGTTGTTATTTCTGCTGTCATCCAGAGGGTAATCCGCTAAGGTGAAGGGAGAAGTTCTAGGAAATGCTCTGCCACCTTCTTGAGAGGTAATCTTGAAAAGGTGGCTTCTGTAGGAGTGGGTTTAGTTCTCAAGAAATCTATGGTGGGGAGCAGCTAGGTGGCTCAGTGGATAAAGCTGAGCTTGGAGATGGGAGGTCCTGTTTTCAAATATGGCCTCAGACATTTCTTAGCTATGTGGCCCTGGATAAATCACTTAACCCCCACTGCCTACCTCTTAGCACTCTTCTGCCTTGGAACCAATACACAGAATTCATTTTAAGATGAATCTATTTTTAAGAAATAGAAATCTAGGGTGAACTTTTTGGTATGATTCTTTGCTCAGCTGAGACAATGTGACAGTGAAGCTGATTTTCTAATACTTGAAACACTATATTTAGGTGAAGGCAGGGTAAATATTTTTTCTGATTTTTAAATGGGAGATATAATTGAGTCAATTAGTGGTCTTTCAGAATTGTAATCCATGCTATAATATAAAATGAGATTTGAATAATATGGAGAAGCCATCAAGACACTAGAAAACAATCAATCTATTATCCCCATTTGTTAAGTGCCTACTATAAGCCAGGAAGTATACTAAGTGTTGGGGATACAGAGAGAAAGAAAGAGAGAAAGAAGGGAGATGCAAAGAAGGAAGGAAAGATTGCCCTTCCTTTGAGCATCTTGTATTTTAATGGGCAAACAAAATAAAAAATAGTTTTTAACTTTAGAGTTTAAGGAACAACTTGGGATGGGAGATCAAGAAAGGCCACTTAATTATTATCAACAACAACTATGTGAGGTAGATGCTATTATTCTCATTTTAAAGAAGACAAAACTGAAGCAGGTCTTAAGTAACTTGTCTAGGATTACATAGCTAGTAAGTATCTGAGGAAGTATTTGAATTCAGGTCTTCCTGACTCTAGATTTAGCCCTCTATCTTTTGTTCAGTGTAACAGCCTAGAAATCTGAAAGTTTAAAAGTAAAAGATTAGGAGGATAAACATTCCAGCAAGAGCAAAAGGGGCAGGAAATGGAGTGTCCTACATGGAAAACAGCAAGTAAAGCAGTGTAGCTGGATGATAGAGCCAGTAGAAAGCAATAGAATCTAAGAAGATTGGCAGTGCAAGAGGTGCTTGGTTGTGAGGATCTTTACATGACAAAGGAGTTTATATTTGATCCTTCATGAAACTGGCAATTACTAGAGTTTATTAAATAGAAGTTTAACATAGTCAGATGTACAGTTTTGGAAAGCCACTTTAAGGAAGAAGCAGAATCAAGATGGTGGCGTGAAAGGAAATGTTTTTGCCCACATCTCACAACACACCTCCACAAACACACCTAAAGAACACACTAGAATGAATTCTGATTGGGAAAACCAAGGAATCAATGAGTCATTTTTTTTAAGCTCAGGGCAAATTAGGAAGACAAGAGAGTTCTGTGGACACTGGCATTGGAGTTGGTCAGGAGTATCATAGTGGCAGCAGTAGATGAATGAGTAGCATTCCAAGTACAGAAAGGGAATGAAGAGATAGAGCGCCAAGATAGATAAGAAAGCACTAGGGCAAAAAGAAATCTGAGGGGGCCACTGGAATTAATGTTGGGATCAGAAATGGGTGTCATATGGCAGATCTGTCTCACCTATTATCCATTTCTGCATCACTGGTCTTTAGTGGGGAGGAATGACCACAACCAAACTTTGTGCTCTAAGTACTGAGCACAAAACAAATTCCAGTGTGAGCACGGAGTGGAGTAGTGACTCTATTCTAACTTTTTAGCACTTAAGCTAGTACTGGAAAAATCAGGGCAGTATACCAACAAACTCTGATAGTTCACTGTCATCCATCGGATCAAATTTAAAAATGCTCTGTTTGACATTCTATGCCCATCACAACTTTGTTCCCTCCTATGTTTGAAGTTTCCTTCTACCTTAATTCTCAAAATATGATTTGCACCCTCAATAACACTCATCTTCTTTTTGTTCCTTGTAAAAGGCACTCCATCTCCAGACTGAGCGTTTTCATTGGCTGTTTATTACCCATCCTCTGCTTCACTTCTTGGCTTCTTTCAAGTCCCATCTTTTTCAAGCATCCTTTCCTGATTTCCCTTCATTCTAAAGTCTAGCTTCTTTTGGTTATCTGTTCATTTATCCTGTATATGTCTTGTTTGTACATTGACGATTTCATGCTGTCTCCGTCATTAAATTGTGAACCCCCTGAGGACAGGGACTCTCTATCTTTCTTTGTATTCCCAGGGTTTAACACAGTATCTGGCAGGTAATCCATAGTACATTGCTTTATAAGTACTTATTTCCTGACAGACAGTTACAATAGGACGGACTTGGTCTCAGACTGTGATAGAAGGAATGAGAAGAAAGAAGTTTTTAGATGAAAGGAAGTTTGCTAGTTTTAAGCATACATTCCAGAGAAGACAGTGGAAGAGTTTTGGGAGGAATCTCTCTAGGTGGAGGAGGGGAAGAATAAGGTTGAGAGGCATGGGAATGAGGGAGTGGGTAGCTGAAGCTGAGGAGCTGGGAAGAGGGAAAGAGTGTTTTTAGAGTCCAATATCACCGGAATGAGGGTGGGGGATAGGTAGAGTGTAAGGGGAACAGACAGAGTAACATATACAGTTCTCTGATGATAGCTGGTAATTAAATACAAGGGACAATTAGAGGATAGGTAAATGGTTTGTTAAGATTCTATTTAACTGACTTTGAGTCACACTGTATCTTTGGTCCATCTGGATGTCTAAGGAAGAAGAAGACATGGTTTCATGGTTTCTCCAGGTATGGAAGTTCTGGGAACCTATTAGGGATGGCTTGTCCTTACCCTGACTTGCTTTGCTTTACATCAAAGCTAAATTAAATGATCAGTTTTTTGGCTTAGTAGTTGTATGACCATAAGCACATGACTTACTTATAAAAAAGATATCTGCACTATCCACAAGTTGTTTGAGGATCAAATGAGAAAATGTATGCAAAAAACTTTGCACAACTTCTAATGCTTTATAATTGTCAGTTGTTATTACACATTTCACACAATTACAGAAGTTTAAAGCTAAAAGGTACTGCATTATTTATCTAGTCAACCCATACCTGAACAAGAATTCCTCCACAATCTGTTTAACAAGTGGTCATCATTCATTCATTCAACAAAAGTTTGTTATTTGCCTACCAGGATGTAATGCACACACTATGATCTGGAGAAAGATACAAAGAGAAGTGAAATCCAGTACCTGTTCTCACAAGGATATTTTAATCTCCATGGTATGATAAAGCATATACAATTTTCATTTATGATAAATGCATTAAAGAAATACAAAGTGATGTAAGGGCTGATGAGGTCATAAACAAGGTAGGGAACATCTAGGAAAACATGGAGGAGGCATCCATGAAGAAACGATAGGAACTCTACAGTCAGGGACGAGGAAGAGGACTGTCCTATATAGGGAACAGTGTGAGCAAAGATGTAGAAGTGAGGAAATGTGGGTGCTTGTGGAATAGTGAATATTCCATGCTACTGATGTAGAAATTATATAAAATAAACTTGAAAAAGATAGGCTGAATTCAGATTGTGGAAAGTCTTGAAAACTAACTTAAGTAGAGATTAGAATGATTGAAATTAGTTGAATTTCCTTAATTTTAAAAAGCACACTCTAAGGGGCAGCTAGGTGGCCAAGTGGATAGAGAGATAGGCCTGGAGACAGGAAGTCCTGGGTTAAAATCTGGCCTCAGATACTCCCTTGCTGTGTGAACCTGAGCAAGTCACTTAACCATAATTGCCTAGCCTTTCTCATTTTTCTGGCTTGGAACTGATACGTAGTATTGATCTTAAGAGAAAAAGTAAGGGTTTTTAAAAAAGCAAGCTATTTTCATATAAAGCCATAGGATTTTGAAAAGAAGTCGCTTAAAGATCATCTATTCTGACTTAATTTTACTGATGAGGAAATTGAAGTCCAGTTAGGGTAAGCAACTTGTGTAGTTTATTAAAAATGCTAACATTTTATGAAATTCAGTTTACAGTTTTTCAAGAAATTGTTTGTTGTAGTTCAATTATATCAATTGAGTTTGACCCTTTGTGACCTCATTTGGGTTTTCTTGGCAAAGATACTGGAATTGTTTTCTATTTCCTTCTCTAGCTCATTTTTACAGAAAAGGAAACGGAGGCAAACCTGCCTATGGTCACACAGCTAGTAAGTGTGTGAGATTAGATTTTTTGTTTGTTTGTTTGTTTTTTTTTTAATTTTAAACCCTTAACTTCTGTGTATTGACTTATAGGTGGAAGATTGGTAAGGGTAGGCAATGGGGGTCAAGTGACTTGCCCAGGGTCACACAGCTGGGAAGTGTCTGAGGCCAGATTTGAACCCAGGACCTCCTGTCTCTAGGCCTGGCTCTCAATCCACTGAGCTACCCAGCTGCCCCCGTGAGATTAGATTTGAACACAGGTCTTCCTCATTCCAGTCCTGGTACTCTATCTACTGTACCATTTAGATGCCCTTTTTCAAGAAGAGTTGTTTGAATAAAATGAGATTCAATAGTATCATCAATAGAAGTAGATAGAGACAGGAAAGTTTGCTTAGCTGACATTTAACTCAAATTGTCACCCAGTGTTTTTAATATCCTCTATGCCTTCCCTTGTAAGGGTGGTTATCTAGCCTCTATTTACATATTTACAGTGAAAACGAGGCACTTCAATTTAACTTTTAATGGCTAGAAAACTCTTTTATTCAAGTAAAATCTTTCCATACCTTCTACCTATGGGTCTTAATTTTGTCTTCTGAAGATACCACAAAATGATGGTAATCCTACTTGCATAGAAAAGTCCTTCAAATAATTGAGATTAGTGATCATGTTCTCTATTTAATTTATAAGTTTCTAAAATTCAATGACTTTTTCCAGGACTAAAAGAGAAGTATCTAGTAAAGAACATAAAACACCCAAATCTGGGGGCTCTAATTTCAACCTTGGAATTTAAAGTCTCTTCTAGTTGAGGTATGAAAGCCAACCTCACTCAGAGATGATAATATTGCATAAAGAACACATATTTATATTTTCCTGTAAGCAAAGGCATTGAGTTGATGATCATAGCTATGAAGGCAGCTGAAGCAAGCATTGTGAAAGGCTTAGAACTTGATAAGACATGGAATAGACCAAGGTCATCCACTGTATCCTTGGCCATCTTGAGTCATCCTGATCTGTCTCACCATTGGATTTTGTCTCAGGAAGAGAAAGTGAAGCTGAGATTTTGTGCGACTCAGCCTCACTAAAATCCAGTTCATGTGTAAGTCAAGATATCACTCATCATAATGTCATTGATCTTCAAAAATAAAAGATGAACAATAGCACTGACTTTTCTGAGTAGCCCAGGCAATTCTAATTATAACTGGCTAGTTATCCTTCCAAGCACTATGAAGATGCTCTCAAGTTGAGTTTGAATTACCACATCAATTCTAGATGTTTGCAGATGTTTCTTCTTATTTAACAGGAATCTAGACACATGGAACTCAGAGTCTCAATTCTTTGTACTTATAATAGGGAATGAAAAAGGAAGCTGGGAAGAAATAGAGGCAAACCAAATTAAGAAGTTGGTCTATTTACTTGAGGATGCCACAATGGATGGTAAATGTGATCTACTTGTGCTTTATCTGACTATTTGTACCAAGTTTGACTATAGAGGGGGATACTTGGCTAATTTTTATTTTAGTGCTTGGCCAGTAGCCCTTTCCATATTTCATACCCTTAAGATTGAGCTTTGATTTTTGCCTTCAGCCTTTATTTGCAACATCCTATATATCCAGATAACTTCAGACCACTCCTTCTGCTTGGAAATATTTTTATTAGATTTTTTTGATTTCTTAGCTATCTTTGTAATTAGATTTTCTTGATTACCTTTTTGACACCATTAAATTTCCCCTTTTCTGAAAAATTATTACAGAAAGACATATTTAGCTAATAAAGCAATAAAAAGAAAATATGGGTGACAAGTGGATGTGAGTATAGCCGGAGAGGAAGAGAAAAACAGAGAATGAAAAGAATAGGATGTTTTTATCCTAGAGGGGGATCCATTGTGGTTCTTTTATTTTACTTAATGTGGGAGTATAACAATAGCACTAAATGTGTTGTCAGAACATCTAGGCTTGGATCATAATTCAAACCTTTACTAGTTATATGACTTTGGAAAATATTACTTCCTCTAGCCCCAGTTTCATCATTGGTGAAATGATAAGAATACTTCTGCCATATCAAAGTTTCATGGGAAGTTTGGGGTCAGTAAGGAAGTTTTGCAATTTCCCAAAAGCAATACAGTCTGCTATCTTCCTTCTGTTTAGCTCTGGGTCCAACTTGTCCAGATGGACTATTTGTCCCAGATATACAGACTGATGGACAAACTCTTAAAAGTGTCCATCTGAATGCACGTTGAGATCTGATTGAATAGGAAGGAGAACCTGTTCCCACTGATGCCATTTATTTATTTATTTATTTTTTGTTTTTTGTTTTTTTGTTGTTTAAACCCTTAACTTCTGTGTATTGTCTCATAGGTGGAAGATTGGTAAGGGTGGGCAATGGGGGTCAAGTGACTTGCCCAGGGTCACACAGCTGGGAAGTGTCTGAGGCCAGATTTGAACCTAGGACCTCCTGTCTCTAGGCCTGGTTCTCAATCCACTGAGCTACCCAGCTGCCCCCCATAATAACCATTTTTTAAGGCAATCACTGATTTTTTTTTCTTTTGTCCCACTGGCAGTAACCCTATTCCTTTATACTAGGAATGTCCTCCTGAGATCAGTCATACCTAGGAACTCAGAAAGGGTCAGAAAGGTTTTCTGAAACACAGTCACGAACTGGAGAAAATAGTCTGTCTAGCTTAATTTTTTTTAAACCCTTATCTTCTGTCTTAGAATTGGTACTAAAAATTAGTTCCAAGGCAGAAGAGCTCTAAGAGCTAAGCAATCTGGGTTAAGTGATTGCCCAGGGTCACACAGCTGGGAAGTGTCTGAGGCCAGATTTGAACCTAGGACCTCCCGTCTCTAGGCCTGACTCTCAATCCACTGAGCTACCCAGCTGCCCCAGATGCCATTTATTTTTACATCACTTTCATTTCTGATATCTTCCTTCCTTTTCCTTTCTCTTACCCAGTATATGTAATATTATTATTATCTTTTTTCTCACTCATATCTGACTTTTTGTGACCCCATTTTGGGGTTTCCTTGGCAAAGATATTGGAATGGTTTGTCATTTCCTTCTCCAGCTCATTTTACAGATGAAGAAGCTAAAGCAAACAAGTTTAAGTGATTTGCCCAGGGTCACACAATGTGTAAGTGTCCAAGGCCAGATTTGAACTTAGAATGATGTCTTACTGATTCCAAGCCCAGGGGTCAGGAAAGGATGCTTGAACTTTAACTTCATTGGGTTTTTTGGTTGTTGAGGTGGAGGTCTTTTCAAAATAGGTATTTACAAAATTAAATTGAAAGTCACTTCTTACTCTCCCTCAGTTTATTTATCACCAAATGGGTAGTTTTACTTTTCCTTACCTCTGTTTTCTTTATTAGTACATATTTCAGAATTCTTTTGAAAGTAAATATCACCTTTAAGTAATCACCAAGTTTGCCCTAAATGAGCTGTCAAGGCGAGTTGTTTCCTTTAAGAAAATTAGCAGCTGCCTTTTAACTTATAGACAATTATAATAAGGGGACATAGTTTGTTGCTAAGATTAATAGTCATTTTGGCTCAGCCAGATTTTTTTTTAATTGCCTCCTTTTTCTTGGCAAATTATATCTTTGTAAGATTCTCAAAATTCATGGATAATTTTCTATTCCACCATCTTGGACTTAAGTTGTACATTATCACTCAGAGTCAAGATAGATTTAACTTGATGAGTTTATTGGAAGACATGTTCCTATAAGGATGAGCGGGAGAACTCGTGGGCACTCAGAATTTTCATCAATAAGAATTTATGTAAGCCCTAATTTTTTCAAATCATTTGATCTATTACAAATAAGTAAAGCCATCTATGACACAGTAATAAAATTTCTCCTTGGGCTCGCACAAAAGTTCCTGCTAGGCTCCTTCCTCTATTTTGGATTTCAGGATACTTTGACTATGCATTCTTAGAGTAATAGAAGAAATTCAACACATGTCGTCTTTTCTTCTGTCAAGTATATGCCTGGCCAAAGTGGGAAAGTAGATTCTCTTTTCTCCTAATTAGTAGCTAGGAGAGGAGCAAAGTTTTGCTTAGAGTCTAACATGAAACTAGAATTAACAACTATAGCTATTTTTTCTAAAGTTCAGGTCTAACAATATTACTCTCTTGCTTGACAAACTTTAGTGGCTCCCCATTGCCTGAAGGGCAAAACACAGGATGCCTTTGACATTTAAAACCCTTCACATAGTCCTTTAGCCTATCTTTTCAGGCTGATTATCACTTACTTCTCTTAATGCATGTTCAAATAGTCCTTCATGCCTTTCCTTAGCTTTAACACATGCACATATTTGCAGGAGCTGCTCTCCCTTCTTATCACTCCCTCTTAGAAACTCTAGTTCCCTTTAAGGCTCAGTTTAGGTACTACTTTCTTCAAGAAACCTTCCAGATTGCACTAGTTATTAGTGCTTTCCATAAATCTCAGTGTATTTATTTTGGAAATATCCTGTAATTAGTTCTCTGTGAACATGCCACATACCCTGATACATTGTAATAAAATCTTTGAGGGCATGGAGTCTCTCACTTTTGTATGTTCATTCCCAATGCCAAGGACAGTGCTTTGACCATAGTAGATACTTAATAAGTGTGTGTTGAGTGATTGCTGGTTCTTTTCATTTATTTATTTATTTGTTTATTGTTATTATTGTTATTATTATTATTATTATGTTTACAAATAATTTAAATAAAATTTTAAAATCTCATCCTTACAACAGCCCCCACTAGGCAAATACTATAGGTATTGTTATCTCCATTTTATATGTGAGAAGTTGACTATGCTATCAATAAACATTTATTAATGTCTACTATGTGTCAGGGGATATATGGGTATTCAAGGAGGGTAGGGTAAGGGTTTGTCAGCCCTTTTCAGGGTTGTTCAACCACCTGCCACTCAACTCTCTCCTGTGGCTCCAAGAAGATGTAGCATAAACAGGGACCACACTTTGCTCATCAGATGGACTCCTCAAGGGTAAGGATAAGCTATCGGCCACAAATCTCTTGGTGAACTATGTCCATCTCAAGTACGTGAAGACTTCCTCTGTGGAATGGATAGATGAGAACAGTTTGGCCAAGAAGGTGGCTGAAACTGTGGAGTGGAGAGAAATTGGTCAGACACGGAAGACAACAACGTCATACACTGCTAGCTTCTTCCTTCATACTTCCCCCATCCCAACCCTTGTTGATTTCCTTGACTTTCTAAAGGATTGAAAGGATTAAAAACTAGAAAAGACAATTGTGCTGTATGTGTAGTCTTAGTTTTTAGCAAAGTTTTTGATTGTTCCTTATACTATTCTTGTGGAAAATTTAGAGAAACATAGATTAAGTGATACAAACAGTTCTATTCATAATTGATTTCATGGGCAGACTCAATGAATTGATGGTGCAGCGTAAACCTAGATGGCAATCTATAATGGAATATGCTAGTGAATCTGTGACTGGTCCTGGGGAGTTTAATATTTTTATCCATGACTTGAATAAAGGCTTAGAGTGTATAATTATCAAATTTGAAGAAGACACAAAACTGGGACACAGTGCTAATGGTGACTGACAAAATTAGGATCCAAAAGGAGCTTTTCAGGCTAGAGCACTGGGAAGTAATATAATAAAATGGAATTAAATATGAGCAACCTAGGTTTCATGCTGGCAATATTTACACATGATGCTCCTCATTGGTGGAGAGAATAATGATTCAGTACTACAAATCCAAGTGAGGGAAGTTCCAGAAGACTAATAATGAAACAAGCTTGCTCCAGATAGAAAAACAATAGACTCAGAGTGAAGAGTAAGGCTTTTTTGTTTTATTTAATTTTGGACATAGCGCTTGTGGAGAAATTTGTTTTGTTTGACTATTTATGTTTGTAATGGATTCTGTTGAGATAGTCAGGTGACATAGTAGATAAAGTCCTGGACCTGGATTTAGGAAGACCTGAGTTTAAATCTGATCTCAGAAACTTCCTTCCTAGCTTTGTGACCTTGGGCAAGTCACTTAACCTCTATTTGCCTCAGTTTCCTGTCTGTAAAATGAGGATAGTAATCACATCTCCCTCTCAAGGTTACTGAGAGGATCAAAAGAGATAATGTTTGTAAAGAGATTAGCACAGTGCCTGGCACATGGTTTCTCAGTGGGGATAGGGAAAGAGAGGAGGCATAGAATTCAATTGGAAATAAATAAAATTGAATTAAAAAAGGAAAAAAAGGTAATCTGGGGACCTTAGTAAACTGTAAATTCAACATGAGGTAGCAATGTAGTGTATGATCCTCAACTGAAGCAAGAGTAATGTCTCTCCAGAAACAGTCAAAAGATAGTTCAACTGTATTCTGATGAAGATTAGTCACCATGGTGAAAGGTCTTGGGTCCCCAATATAAGAAGATTAGTTGAATCAACTGAGTATTTTTAGCCTAGAGATGACAAAATGGAAGGTATGATATGAATAGAGCTCTTTAAATATTTGAAGGATTGTCATATAGAGGATGATTTCAACTTGTTCTATTTAGCTCTAGATAGCAGAACCAGTAGAAATGGGTATAATTTGTACAAGCAAATTTAGGCATGATGGCAGAAAAAAAAAAAAAACATCATAAGATTAAGAGCTGTTAAAAATGGACTGGGCTGTTTCAAGAGGTAGTAGATATCTTCTCCTTAGAGATCCTTATGCAGAAGTCGAGTTGACCACAGTGGATACATTACAGTGGAGACTCCTTTTTGCTACTCTTAAATTCTGGGGTTTTGTGATTTGTTTCTCAGCTTTGAGGAATTTTTTATGTGAATCAAGATGCATTCGTATTAGGAAAACAGCTGATTAAATCACACCTCCGGGAAACAAGAACAAAAGCTGTTAGCTAATGCTTTGAAAGAACATGATTTTAAACTTGTCTTTGAAAAGGGAAAAACTGGAAAGCGAAGAGTCAAAGAGATAAGAATTATTTCAAATGCAGAATTTGGTCTCTAGAATAACCTTATTTGAAAATGTTTAATAAGGTTTCACCATCTTTCACTGCAAAAATTTCCATAATCTACTTTGAAGGCATGGTGCAAACTAAGTATAGTAAAACATTATAGTTTATTCCACTTTACCAACTAGAAATTTCCAGGCATCTACTTATATAGATTCTTTATCTTTCCAACCCACTGTCCTTCTTGAAGTGTCTTCTAAGAGAGAAGAAATTTGGGCAGTCAGTTATTGTTACCCAAAAGAAAGAAATGATATCGTTTCATCAGCAACCCAGTATGCAACTTTTTTGTAACAAAGAATAAAAAGAAAGAAAAGGAAGGCAGTTCAGAAAAACCAACCATCACATCAATTGTGTCTGATGGTAGAAGTAATATTCCACTTTTGAAAATAAGGGAGATTGATCCCTTATTTTATACAAAGAAAAATAATTAAGCAGAACCTACCAACCAAGTGGTTATATCTAATAGGATATGAAACATTCTGTACCTTTATTTTCCCATTTCCATACTGAGAGGAAAGAAGTACATTTAGCTATATCTTTTCCACCACCAAGACTGTTCATGTCATAAGTCTGAATTCATTTGTCTTTTAATTTTTATTTACAATATTGAAGTCATTGTAAAGATTGGTCTCTTTCTTTTTGCATCAGTGTCTTCCTATGTTTCCCTAATAATTCATATTCAGTTCTTACTTTGTATTCCATCAAATAACAGGATTCTTTATGATTCCAAAATAGTTTATAATAGAAAAAGATTAGCCAAAGCAAATCTACTTAAAATGGAGACATATTTCATGAAGGATGATTTTTAAAAAGTCTTATTGGGTCTGTAACTTTAAAATTGAAGACAAAACTTATGAAAAGGAGTTTAATTTTTATCTTTAACAAAACTTAAATTCTAGTTGCAACTGCACAATAATTCTTAGATCAAAGAAAATATCAAATGCTAACTTTTAAAATATAATCTTCCCAACAAAATTGTAGGGTAACATGATATGAAATAGTTCCATTAGTCTTGTAAGTTCCTTAGAGCAAGGACTATTTTTTTTTCTTGTATGTTAAGAACAATCCCTGGGACATAGTAAATATTTAATAAATTATTGTTGACTGATGTGCCTCACTTCATATTTGTGTCTTTTTAGCATGATCAAAAAGATGGCCATTGGTACCAAAATATTAGAGGCTTTTATTAGTTTTCCTACTCTTTAAATTTTCAAATAATTTTCCTTTGAAGTTCTTACCAACAATTATAGAGCCACATTGACAGATTGAGAGGTGATCAGTGACATAGTCACTAGTGTTAATCACAGATGCATGTTTGAGTCGGTACTAAGTTTATTGGTAATTAGTTTATTGGTTAATATTGCTGTTTTAAAGCAATTTTTGCCTTCTTTTGCAACTTAATAGGGAAGATTGTGGCACTGTGAATAGAGAGTCAATCTTAGTGTCATGAAGTCTTGAATTAAAATCCCATCTTAAATACATATTGACTGTATGGCTCTGGTAAAGTCACTCAATCTCTCAGTGCCCCTGATAGCTCTCTAATTTTATAAGTTGAAGAATTGTTACTGGCATGCACTGGTAAAAATTCTTAAAAGGAAAGGAATGATTTTAACCCTCAGAGATTAATTTCTTCAGAGGAGAATATGAGTTCTGGGCACTGGGGATAGCTTGCTTAAATTCACAAGGTTAAGACAGAATAAGTGATGAGATCAAGCAATAGAAGGTAATCAAGACAGTCATATGAAATAATATGGGACAATCAGGTAATAGCCAAATGGGCACCATTCCATGCCAGGCTAAGGAAATTCTTTTTGACCCTTTAGGCAGTAGGGAGCCATTAAAGGTTTTTGAGAAGTATAGTGAAATGGAAGAGGAGAGGACATACCTGAATCAAGAGAGCATATAAAACATTAAGCTATAGAAATGAAGCATGGTCTAATAGAGAAGTCATCTTGAGATCATTGTTTTGTGGATTTGGATTATAATTCTCAGCACTGTATCATATTCTCATGATTTTTCATGCTATAGCAATGACTCAAAGGTTATTTTAGCAGAATGCAAGTTCCACCAAGCTTATAGACTGAAAATATAACAGATATATGGATAGGAGAGGAATTTATTTGTAAACAAGAGATGGAGAGCATTGTGAAATGGAAAGTGATAACATTAACTACATTAAATTGAAAAGCTTTTGCACAAATGAAACAAATGTTGCCAAGATTTAGAAAGAAAGCAGAAAATTGGGGAAAATATTTTCATAGACAGTCTCTCAGAATGAGGTTTCATTTTGAAAATATATAGAGAACTTCATCAAATTTATGAGAATAAGAGCCATCTCTCAATTGACAAATAGGAAAAAGATATGAATAGACAGTTTTCAGATGAAATCAAAGGCAAAGAAAAAATGCTCTAAATCATGACCAATTAGGGAAATGCAAACCAAAGCTATTCTGAGATATAATGTCATATCCATCAGATTGGCTAACATGACAAAAGAGCAAAATGAGGAATGTTGGATAGGATGCGGAAAAATGAGTACTCTAAAGACTGTTGGCAGAGCTGTGAACTGATCAAACAATTTTGGAAAGCAATTTGGGATTACACCCAGAGAATTAAAATGTGTATACCTTTAGACCCAGCAATAAAATTCCCAAGGTGATCAGGGAAAAAGGGAAAGAACCTATATATTCCAAAATGTTTATAGCAACTCTCTTTGTGGTGGTAAAGAACTTGAAATCAAGAAGATTCCATCAATTGGGAAATGGTTAAGCAAATTGTGACACATGATTGTGAAAGAATTACTACTGTGTTGTAAGAAACAATGAGCAGATTAATTTTTAAAAAACTTGGAAAGAACTATGTGAGATAATAGTGAAATGAATAAAAACAAGAGAACATTATACACAGCTATGTATTTAATATTTAAAGAATAACTTGTGAATGCTCACTTCCAGAATATGAATTGAGAAGTGGAAACACAAAAGACACAATCTATATATTTTCTTGGATAATGACTTTTTAGTGTGGGGAGGGGAGAGAAGGAATGAATGAAAAAATTAAAAAAAGACTGAAAATATTACTTTCTAACTGAGGCAGCAAGATGGTACAATGGATAGGGCATGGCACCTGGAATCAGGAGGACCTGAGTTTGAAGCCAGCCTCAGATATTTCTTAGTTGTGTGACCCTGGTCTAGTTGCTTAACCTCTGTCTGCCTCAGTTTCCTGAGCTATAAAGTGATGAAAATAATAGCAAACACCTCTCAGGGCTGTTGTGCCCAGTGTCGCTGTGAGGAGCAAATGGGATACTTGTAAAGTTCTAAGCACAATCCTGGAACAAAGCAGATACTTAATAAATTATTCCCTTCTTCCTTCCTTCTTCCCTTTATCCCAGAGTGATAGACTATATCTTTTGTATCTAATGCTCATCCTAGCTGAGTTAGAGAAGCTAATCATTGAAGAATGTTCATTGTTAGACATTTTGTCGACAACTCATAAAGATGATTGACTAAGGCTTATAGAAATCTGTGATATTTTTAATTGAATTGGTACTCATACCAATGAGACCTCATATTCCTTGAATATTCTAGTAAAAGGCAGACATAAGAGTCAGGATCCAAAGATTTTAAAACAGTGTTACAAGTCTAGCCTGTGCTGGTGGAATTAAATGTAGTCTCTTTTCCTCACTGGAAGAGACGGAACAATGAATGCTCAAAGGTAAACAAAGTAATTCTCTTGATAATATAAAGTAAATGCTAATAAGGAGCTAAATAATAACTGGACTTATAGACAAGGCTATTTATTTGATGGTATCTAGGTATTTATTAGAGGCAATGAGGTGGCTCAGTGGATAGAATGCTGGACTAGGAATAAGGAAGGCATGAGTTCAAATATGGCCTGACATGCTAGCTATGTGACCCTGAGAAAGCCTCTCAACTTTTGTTTGCCTTAGTCCACTAGAGAAAGAAATGTCATACCACTCTTTGTCAAGAAAATGCCATGTACAGTATGATCCATGGGGTCACCAAGAAATGGGCATGACTGAAGGACTGAGCAACAGGTGTTTACTATTTTAAGTCTGGCTATAAGTAAAAAGTGGAGCAGATGAAATCTATCTTGATATACACAGTTTTAGTCTTCATAGAACATGAGCTGATAATTAGATCATGCATTATACTTTTGCTTCTCTGAGTAACCTATACCTAAATGGGAATTTATTGTTATTCAGTTGTTTTTCAGTTGTATCTGACTTTTCATGTACACCCCACGTAGGTCCACTAATTACTGGGCCAATGTACCATTTGGTTGGTGACACTCAAAGTTAAGCGTATTATCTAGAAGAAATGGTGTTTTGGTAAATGTTTAACAACTGACTTTGGAGGAAAAGTGTACCCATGACATACTTTTAGGTTTAAATTGCATTGTTAACATTTTCTTCATTTTTCAAGTTTAGACAAGCAACAAATAAATGTTATGTATATCTATAACAAATAAATGGATAATAAATCCAGCCCCAATTTGAAGCATTTGTGTACTTTCAAGGTATAAATGCTCATAATGATGATTTAATAATTGGGTCTCACAAAACTAGTAGATCCAGCATTCTCCCTGCTAAAAGAACCTTTTAAGTGACCATGATATCACACTATATATATGGTGTAGGACATAGTTTCGCTTCATTCTTTCTTTCGCCTCTTAAGGGTTGAATCTAGGATAGAGTTCAGTAAAATTCGTCAGATCAGCTCTATGACAGTGATCATCTATTTTTTTTAAAAATAGTAGTGGGTTTCTGCTAAATGGTTAAAATTTGGACTATTTCATTTTAGAGGAAGTATCATTGTTGATTTCTAAAGGGTGTTATATTGTCTGAGGATGGTAGTTTTATGACGTATGTCTATCATTAATACAGTTCTGATTCTAAATATACAGTCTTAAAAACATAATATAAAAGGGTTTTTGGACAAGAGTCTCTTATTTTCCCTCCTTCTACCACCCCAACTATTCTCTGTCTCTTGCTATGCTTGGTTCAAAATTTAGTGTTGATTTCTTTAATTTGATTTCTCTCTTTTTTTTTTTGTCCCATTTTAGGATGACTCCTCCATGTTCTTCCAATTTGGCCCATCAATTGAACAGCAAGCGTCTGTAATGCTCAACATCATGGAGGAGTATGACTGGTACATCTTTTCTATCGTCACCACCTACTTCCCTGGATACCAGGACTTTGTCAACAAAGTCCGCAGCACCATTGAAAACAGTTTTGTGGGTTGGGAGTTAGAGGAGGTCCTTCTGCTTGACATGTCTCTAGATGATGGAGATTCCAAGATCCAGAACCAGCTGAAGAAACTTCAAAGCCCCATCATTCTTCTTTACTGCACTAAGGAAGAAGCTACCTATATCTTTGAAGTGGCTAACTCTGTAGGACTGACTGGCTATGGCTATACCTGGATTGTGCCTAGTCTGGTGGCAGGGGATACAGACACTGTGCCCTCAGAGTTCCCCACTGGGCTGATCTCTGTATCATATGATGAGTGGGATTATGGTCTTCCTGCCAGGGTGAGGGATGGGATTGCCATAATCACCACGGCCGCTTCTGACATGCTATCTGAACACAGCTTCATCCCTGAACCTAAGAGCAGCTGTTACAACACCCATGAGAAAAGAATCTACCAATCCAATATGCTAAATAGGTAAGACTGTGGACCAGAATGAAATCAGAGGGAGGAGGAAGGGCTGGGTTTCAAAAATATGGATTGAATGGTGTGGAGTTTCAGAAGCTGTGAGAAATGCAGTACAAGGTAGCAGTGGGTTGGAGGCTAGTGACTGGGCTGAGGGCCTGGAACAATGAATGGTGGGGGTGATTCTGATCCAAATTGTGCTTCTTTGTGTTTCTGTTCCAAGTGTCCTTGGTTGTTGGTGTAGCAGTAAACCCCAAGTAGGAGGAGACGAGAGAAGGCCAATCCACTGTTTCCTCTGGAATGCCACATATGATGGGTGAATGGTGAGCAGGTGATACATAGGTCTGTGGGCATGCCGACAGTATTCTTCCCTCACAAAAAATGGGCTGGATTATATTGGGATGCCAGTACTTCCCCCACCAAACCAGGCCACAGTGTGAGTAGCCTGCTTGGTTGCCTCTGACAACTGGGTCCCCTGCTTTAACCATAGCAAGGCAAGTCCTGAGCTTGGTCACTTTCACCTGGTTTTGACTCCTATGACATAGAAAACAAACTATAGTGACACCTTGTTGGGAGCGTTGTGTGTTATGATAGAGTGTATATTCTTTAAAGGTAAGAAATAATGCAAGTTGTGATGAATGTGGTTCTCATTGTCCTCCTGGGCTCCATTATTTCTGCTCATTCATCCCCTACAAGTGGGTTAGAATTTTCGCCTCAGCTTTAGTTCTCTAGTTCATTACTTATCCTAGAATAATGTCATAGCAAATGACAAGTTTTCATAACACTGATGCTCTCTGTACCTCAGGTCAGATTCTTCCCTTATCATTGGATATCTAGGTTGGAATAATTCATAATGGTACCTACCATTTGTGGCTATGAGCTATACTATGTCTTCTTGAAATCTGGAGCTCTCGTATTCAGCTATGATTTCCATTATGACATAATTCTATTTTTTAAAATTTCTTATAGATGTCATTCTGGTTCCCATTTTTCTCAATCTGGATTCAGGATATTTCACCAAAAAATGTTTTCTTTTTAAATATAAATAAATAATTCTGTAGTAAACTCCAAAGTGGAAGTTATCAAAGAACATAAAGAGAACATGTGAATATTACCGTAAAACTTACAGATATAGTGAGGCTGTTTCTTTTGGTCTTTAAATCTCTAAGTACAGAAATCAAAAGCTTCTGATATCCAGCCTTCCCCTTTTATTTCACTAGCACCTTTTGTGGCCTTGTTTTCCCCAATTCTCACTCCCATTGGTGGAACAACTCCATGCGGGGCAGTCTACCTCTCCTCTGAGGATTCAAGGTTGGGGTTTCTATTACTATCATTTACAAGTACCCTTCCCAAATGGTCACCAATATTAATAAACCAGCTGATATCAGTTAGCTTTTACACACTGATATTACTGAGAATCTATTTCAAGGGCAGAAATACCAAAATACTTCCTCACCCCAAACTGGGAGTTTGGTATGAAAACTTTCCCTTAGGTTGGTCTGAAAAATAATTGTTTTCTTTAGCCTCCATCAACCCTTCCTATTTAAACAGGGTGTCCCAAGAGTCTTAGTGCAGTTTTAAGCTTTAACTATTAAAGTATAAAATTTCAGTAAGACTTTTGGGATACCTTGAAGGATTCTGGAGAGAGAGACTCAAACTTGAAGCACAAAGGTACTGGTACTCATATTTGAGAATGTATATAGGTGATTGGGTATATGGTTGACTTAGCCTCAGATTTCTTTAGTCCTTTTTTCTCTTAAGAGAGACCTCACTAAGCTCATTTCTGGGATTGGCATGGACAAGTTGTTCCCTTGCTTGCAAAACATGGTAGTTTGACTTCTGGGTTGTTCTCTCCTGACCTGGGTTTTAAGCAGTTAACTCTTCAGGCCCGAACTCTTCACTGGACTGGGCTGCTGGTACTAATGGCAGACTCTGCTATCAATTTCAGTCACTAACTCTCTGACCTTTCAAAGATCACAAGGTTATAACCTGGTTTCTGAATTCTCATTCATCTGAGATCAGGAAAGAATAAACACAGGAGAGAAAAGAAGCAGAGACATCTTGTGTTCACAGACACCAGGCAGCTGAATGGGGAGATCAGGTAGCTTTAGCTGCTGTCACTCATGCTATCCCACCCCTCTTCCAGAAGCTAATAGCATATTTAGCCATATTTGAACTTTAATATTTTTGTAGTCAGACTATTATAACTAATATTCTTTTAAATGACAATGCAAAAAGCCAAGAAAAATAGCCATAATGAAAATATTCTGAAAATAAACCAGCTTCAAATAGTTGGTTTATAAGCATGCCTTTCTTCACTAATGACCTGTAGCAGTTTGCAGGGCAAGCAAGGTCCTTTACTCTTCAGACTGTGGGATCTGGGTAACACCTAAAGTGATCCTCTGAAGGCTCAAGTGATATTAGGGGTCAATGTTGGGAAAGGGGCCTCTCCCTCTTGCTAAGAATATTAGCAGCTTTGTTGGCACATCTTTATAGTCCAGAGCTCAAGTTCCACTGACAGGTAACCAAGTTGTATTTATTTTCTACATTGTTTGGGGGGAAATCTGCTTAGTGAATCTATCTATATCTCTATCTTTTTGATCTATGGAAATGTTATGGGTTTTATATGAATTCTAAATCCAAGATACAGGTAAGTACTTAAAGAGACCGGCTCCTTTTGTTACTCGTGGAAGATGAAAGATGAAAAAATGATGGATGCTTCATACTTTAAGAGGGCCCTTAAAGATGTATTATTTCTATTCTTTGTGTCCAAAGAACAACGTGATATGTCAGCCTAGAGCTGTTATGAGTTGAATTTGTTCTCTAAGTCTCCATAGCATTACCAGCTAGAATTAGTAATGTTTGAACATTTCACCAGATGTGGTCTGTACCAGTTGAAAAAGAGCCTACATGCTTCCCTTGGTATCGGTAAATGTGGCACATTTATTCATGTCCTTTTAGTAAACATAGTACAATAATGCACCATTGCCCGAGTCATGCTGAGTCTTTGACTCCCCATTGAGAATATAATTTGATTGAACATGATAAGTAATTCCTTATCCCATCTATCTCTATGTGAAAATTTTTATTAGAACCTGAGGGTGGTCTGAAAGAACCTTTATATCAGATAATATAAAACTATTTTGGAAATGATTAGGTCAAATGTCCAGAATCATCTTTATCCCCTTGAGCTAGGAGAGAATTATTAGCTGTTAGTGGGCATGTTGTCTATATTTTCACTTTATCACTTCCTTGGGGACCAATTAATGATTATTTTCTCTTCTAGTATATTCTTTAATGCTGTGTATAAGTCTATTTATGTCACTCAGATGATGGAACATCTTCCAGCTACCTCAGAGCTTTTTTTTTTTTTTTCATATAAGAGCTCAATTTTTTTTTTCCCTTTTTCTATAGGTCTTACTTTGACATGATTAGAAAGGGAAAACACTATTGAAGGCATTTGGATCATTATTTGACTGATATTTACTGTAATTTTTATTCTGATTATTTTCTAACTTTCTAGCATTCTGGATTAATAATTGCATTATATGGTAGATAGGTAGCTAAGTAGATAGAGCACTGGACTTAGAGTCAGGAAGATCTGAGTTCCAATATGGCCTTGGACACTTACTAACTATATGACTCTGGACAAGTCATTTAACCTCTATTTGCCTCAGTTCCTTAGATGAAAAGAGAGGGCACACTAGAGAAAGAAATGGCAAATCATACCAGTATCTTTGCCAAGAAAACCCCTTAGACAAAAGTCCATGGAGTCGCATAGAGTTGGGTAAGACCAAAAGACTGAATGACAACAACAAATACTTATTAACTAGCCGACTAAGTGACACTTAGAATCAGGAAGTCCTACGTTTGAAATCTGCTTCATGCAGGATTGTATGACTGAGTGACTAACTTTCTCAGTCTCCTCATCTTTAAGATGGGGATAATAATTTGGCATATGCCTTTTAGACTTTTTGCGAGGATCCACTGAGATAACAAATAAAGAACTTTACAAACATAAAAGCACTATATAAGTGCTGGTTACTATTATTATTAATTATTATTATTGACATATTTAAAGCCATTTGTCACTCTTATCTTATAAGGCTTTATTCATTCTCCTATTTCCTTTCTTTTCACTTGAATCTCATCATTCAATTCTATCTCCTTGCTGGAGAATCATCCATGTTTTGTCTCTTACCATGGCTATCCCTAAGCTAAGTCTTAGATGAGTGATGGGCAAACTTTTTAAAGAGGGGGCCAAAGGAAAGGAAATGCTCGTCTGAATAATGTCACGGATAGAACATTTCAGGGGGCTGCATTTGGCCCATGGGTCATAGTTTGTCCATCACTGTGTTAGAACATTTTCTCTTCTCTCCCCTTCATCCCATATTTATTGAACTCATCAACTCCTGTGGGTTCAATTATCTTTTCTATGCTAGTGATTTTCATGTCCAACAATGATCTCTTTCCTGAGCTCTAGTATTATATTATATATCATCTGTTGGATATCTCCACTTAAATGTATTAAGAGCCAGAGTAAATTCATTATCTAAAAGGTAACACAGTATCTCCTCAAACCCATCCTTCTTTCATACTTCCCTTTTTATCTTGAAGACACCTCATTTTTCTAGTCAACCATGTTTGCAACCTCATAATGCTCCTTGATTCTTCCTTCTGCATCGTTCTGAATAAGTTTTTCTTATTTTTTTTGCATTTTTTCAACTAATAAGTATTTTTTAGTAATCTGTCCTGCCCTTTACTAATTACTGTAGTGAAGAAGTTTTGTTAAAAAAGAAAATAAATCCCCTAATGCATTCTTACTTAAGTTGTCACATCAACTATGTCATATATATATATATACATATATATATGTATATAT
>NC_058134.1:199189058-199263254 GCF_016433145.1 Gracilinanus agilis
AGAGAGAGAGAGAGAGAGAGAGAGAGAGAGAGAGAGAGAGAGAATCCACATTTTAAATTCATCAACTTTCTGTGAGGAGGTGAATGGCATGTTTTACCTTCATTCTTTTGGATTCATGATGAATGGTTATGTTGATCAGAGAGATGATGCAGCTTTCAAAGTTGCTTTTCTCTCTCTATTGTGGTTATCAGTGCATTGATTCTTCTTATGTCTGTTCACTTCATTCTTCAGTAATTCATAAATATCTTCCGAGTTTTTTTTTTGGGGGGGGGAATGAGATTTAGTTCTAAATCATTATTTTTCATGATATGATAACATTCCATTACAAATACAAAATGTTTTGCAAACCTTAAATAACTATACAAATACTATTACTATTATTATTAGACATAATTTATTTAGGCATTCCTCAGTATGAGGCCACTCCCTTAGTTTCGTGTTTTTGGCTACTAAGAAAAAAGAGCTAGTATAAATATTTTGTAAAAATGGATCCTTTCCCTCCTTCTTTGATTTTTATGGGCATAGATCTAGTAGTAGTATAGCTAGGTCAAAGGATATGAAAAGTTTGTTACTTTTCTGGGCATAGTTCCAAATTATTTTCCAGATTCATTTCATTTTTGCCAAGTCTCATTAAAACTGCCTCCACAATATCTATTTCTCTCTTCAGCCCCTATATCCTTACTCATATGGCTGTGACCCTAATTTAAGCCCTTCATTGCCTTTTTTTTTGTATTATTGTACAACAGCCTCCTAATCTCCCTGCTTAGTCTCTTCTCTTTCCAATATTTCCTCCACTTATTCATTAACTCTTCTGAAAGCACAAGTCTCACTCAGTCACTCCCTCTTCTATGGTTGCCAGTTGCTTCTAGGATTAAAAAAAAAGCCTTCTTATCTTAGCATTTAAAGTTGCTTTGCAATCTAGCTCTAGTTTACCTTTCCCAGTTTATTGCTCATGACTCCCTTCTCACAATCTATAGTTTAACCAAAATGGCCTACTTGCTTTTAGCTAAACTCAGAACTGCTTCATGCTTCTCCTCCATACTTGCAATGTGTTTCCTGTCTATCTTTGCATCTTAGCATTCCTAACTTTCCTGAAGCTTTAGCTTATGAGCAATTTCCCAGAAAAGGTTTTTCATGATTCTTCCAGTGGTTAGGGCTCTCTCCCTTAACCTTAAACCATCATATGTGTACCCGTTTATTTTCATGTTATTTCTACCACTGAGTGACCACCTCACCTTCTAGTAGAATGTAATCTTCTTGAAGGCAAGTAATGTTTTTGGTTTCATCTCTATGTCCCTGACACACAACTAAATGCCTGTTGGATTGTATTGGCCAGAAACTTCCCATTGCTTCAGTCTTTGAGTAATAGGGAAAATATCTTTTGTCTAATTGATGGGCTGAAAGGAGTTTTGTTAAGGTCTTGTTTAAACAGTTACCATGAAAACAAGGGCTCTAAAACCTTGAGGCAGCTCTCCTCTCCTTGGAACTACTATGAATTAGATTGTTCCCAAGGGAGGCCCATTTGACTTTGCTTGGCCTGGAAAGTGCTGAAAGGTGTAAAAATAAATGAGGGATTGAGTCAATTAGTTCTCAGACAGTGTAGGCAAGGGCTGCTTGGCTATTACCTATTTCACTGTTATTATTAAATGTTTATTGAGTGCTAGGTATATGCAAGACTATGTACTACAGGTAAACCTCATTTTAGGAAATAGACATGTTACATATGAATGGATAGGAAAATTATGTGCTTTTTAAAATAATTTGAATCATATTTCAAATGTACCAATGTAGCTCACTATTTAAGGAATGCTATGGTGAATCCTTTGTCTATACTCATTACCATTCAGTGACTTCTTCAATTTCTCTATTGTGCAAATCTTTATTTTCATATATTGAACTTAATGCCTGCTTTGTGTAATGGGAGAGCATAAAAAACTTAAGAGAGAATAAAATGACATAGCAAACCATCAGCAAGAGATGGAGGCAACAAGGTAAAAAAATGAAAGAAAAAAAAGAACTTCTTTGAAAAGTCAGTCTTTGGTTATTCAAGGATATTTTCAGGCCCTTTTAGTTTTTTCCCTCTCCCATTTCCCAAATTATGAGGATGTAGTCATATTAGATGGTTCTTTCCATAAAATTGTTACTTTTCTTTTAAACTATACACATAATTAAATAAACATTTCCAAAACTAAATGGCTATTTTCTTTATGATAAGACTTTATTCACTAGCCCTTTTCTAAAATTGCTTGAGGGTGTGGAGAAGGGAGCTTTACACCCACTGAATAAATTTGGTGTTGGGTGGGTGGGTGGGTATGTTGAATGTGGCATTGGTGGAAAAGGGAGTTGAGGTATTTTTTAAAAGAAAAACATAGTTATGATAATAAAGCAGGAAAAGAAAAAGAATGGTGACAGTAGATTTGTTACTTTGGTGTTTGTATGGAACCGAAGGTCTCAGGGTAGCTTTAGTAAAGAAGTGAAAGGAGAGCTGGAAGTAAAGGTGGGAAAAGTAACTCTACCATCATTATATGAAGGAGATGAACTCCAGTTCTCTAGATAAGAGTTCTCTAGATGTGTCCAGATAGAAATAGATACATAGAGAAATCTCATTTCTATTGGCAGGCAAGTTATGCCTGTGAGAAACTCTGATGAATCCTAGCACTTGTTAGAAGCCATGTCCTTTAAGAGTCAATTTCCTACTTATTTGGCTTCCTTTGGGATTTCCTATATGACTTTTCGAGGGTCTATCTATTTTTTTTAACCCTGCATTACTTGACCCTTTATCAATCCAGGATTGGAATAATTAATAATTCATGCAAACTGAATTATCAGGGGAAGCTAGGTGGTCCAGTGGGTTGAGAGCCAGGCCTAGAGATAGGGGAAGTCCAGGGTTAAAATCTGCCCTCAGACACTTCCTAGTTGAGTGATCCTGATCAAATCACTTAACCCCTATTGCCTAGCCTTTACCACTCTCCTCCCCTGAAACCAATCCACAGTATTGATTATAGGACTGAAGGTAAGGACTCAAAAACTGAACTTGTACTCTTTTAATGATTTAATAATTCAAAACAATAAGCTTTTTATTGAGCTCCTACTATATAAAAGGCATTGGGCTACTTACTGGACAAAGACAAGACCAAAAAAATGGTCCCTGGCCTCAAAGGGCTTACATTCTACTGGGAGAAGTAGCCTAGATACACAGATACAAAATATATTCAATTCAAAGTATTTTGGGGGCAGGAGAACACTAACAGTTACAGAGATTTGGATAGACCTATTATTAGAGAAGGGAAAGAAGAGAATAAGCATTTATTAGGTATCTATTATGTGCCAGGCAATTGAGCTGAATCTTAAATGGAACTAGTAATTAATAAAAGGTAGAGGAGGGAGAACATTCCAAGAATGAAGGATTATGCTAAAAGCACTGAAATAATCAATGAATGTATGAATTAAAAGGCAATTGGCCAGTTTGGCTAGAATGTAAAGTTTATGAATGGGAGCCAACTTAAAATGCCAATCACTGGAATTTACATTTTCTCTGGAGGCAATACAGAAGTGATGAAGATTCTTGAAAAAGGGGGTGGTGACATGATTAGGTCAATGCTTTAGAAACAAGATGTTGACATATGCTTGGAGGGGATTAGATTGTAGAGTAGAGAGAATAAAGATCAAGTAATTAGAAGGCTAACCAGTTAGTATAGCCAAGAGGTGATAAAGGCCTAAACCAGTGAAGAGGTTAAGAGACAAGGAAACATATCCAAGCAATATTATGGAGATCATTGGCAAATGGCATTATGGATGTTATTAGAAAAATGGGGAGTCAGAGGTGCAGCAATAGAGATGAAGAGTCCAGTATAATCCCAAATTTGTGAGGCTGAGTGCCCTTGGAAAGATGATGGTGTCCCAAAAGAAATAAGGAACTTAGGAAGGGATATATTCAGGTAGAAAATAATGAGTTTTGTGTTGGATTTAGTAAGTTTTGAGGTTCCTATGAGAGATACGGGTAGAGGTGTATAACACACAGTGATCAAAATGGGATTAGGAGAGAGACAAGTTCTCTAAATATAGATTTGGAATCCATGTCCATAGAAATGATACTACTATTTTTGGGTGGTAATCACCTGGTCAAAAGAGAAAAGGGAGAGGAGAGATGAGGCCCCAAAAAGAACCTTGAGACACATACATCCTTAAAGTCAGGACATGAAAGAAGAAAAGAAAAGAAGTTCTAAAGGCGGGTAGAAAGAAAATTAAAAAGCAATATCATGAAAACTCAGGAAGTAAAGAGTTACCTGGAGGAGGGATGGTCAGCAATATCAAATGCTGTGAAGAGGCCAAGAAAGATAGGGACTAAGGCAATAGCTCAATCAACTTTTTATTAAGTACCTACAATATACTGCTAATTGTTCTAGGTGTTCAGGATACAAAGAAAAAAAAAAGAAATAGACATCATCCTCGAGGAATTTATATTCTTTTGAGGTGGCAACTTGTATGCACATTTATTGAAATATATATTTCACAAATACATGCAAAATAACTATATAAAGACAACTTACTTTTGCAGAGGGATCAGGAAAGTCTTACTGTAACTGAGTATGGTGGTGCATACTTCTGGTCCCAACTATAGGGGAAACTGAGGCTAAGGATCCCTTGAGCTAGAGAGCTCTGAATAACAATGATGTATGCCATTTGGATGTTTCCACTAAGTTCAACATCAATTATGTTAGCCCCTGGGAACAAGAGGTCTCCAGGGGTCTAAGGATGACCAAATCAGCTCAGTTCAGAAATGGAGAAGGTAAACGTTTATTGTTTCAAATGATGGGGGAATCTGATCCATGAGTGGCACCTGCCTATAATACCTAAGTGAGATAAGACAGTTTTTAAAAATTAAAAAAAAAAGGTGTTATTGGACCTATAGGAGGTTATATTTGTGTTAAACTTTGAAGGAAAATACGAACTTCAAGAGGCATAATTGAGGAGATAGTGTTCTCAAGTTATAGGGAACAAGAGCCTATCTAAAGGTATAGAAATAAGACATAAAGTGCCATGTGTAAGATGAAAAAGCCAATTGGCGAGAAAAAGGAGTTTGTGAAGAGGAGCAGAAATTAGGATGGAAAGTTCCTTAACTGCCAAACAGGAGCTGATATTTTATCCTAAAGGTCATAGGGAGCCACTTGAGTCGAGTAGTGGAGAGACATGGTCAGATCTGTGCTTTAGGAAAAGACAAGACCATTGGATTTGTCAAGTTAGAGATTGTTGGCAACCCAATAGAGAACAGTTTCAGATGAGTAATGACCTTGGAAGTCAAATTGCAATGGAGATAAAGGAGTAGGTGCATGGAGAAAGAATAATAAATGTGAAAAAGAACTGGCCCTGAATCAGATGACCCAGGTTTAAATCTTACTTCTGTCATTTACTAGTAACTTGTATGGCCTATGGCAAGACAAAGAAAGGAAGGAAGGAAGAACAGAGGGAGAGATGGAAGAAGGAAGTAAAGGAGGGAAGGAAGAAAAGAAATATAGAAAATACCATTTACTAAGCTTTTACTATTTCCCTAAGTACTAAACACTAAGAATGAGAATGCAAAGGAAAGACATCCCTTGCCTTTAAGGAGCTTACATTGTAAAGGAAGAGAAAAAAAAAAAAAAACATACAGCAGAATGGTGAACAAGGAGAAACATTTTGTTCTGAAAATTTACCCAGATAATGAATGGGGCCAAAGGGGAGTAGACTGACATACTCCAGCCAAGAACAATGATGGAGTTTATTTGATCATCACTTTAAAACTGGGCATGGGGGCATGGGAAAAGGATATGCATTTTCAGTAGCTAGTTAGAGAGGAGGGAATGAAGTGAAACAGTATCTGGAGCTGTTCTGAAATAATGATCCAGGAAAGGCAGCCATCAATCTGGAGAGCTGGATTCTTTGGAAAAGCTCTTTTAGTCTAGGACCTGGTCTCTGATTATTCTGTTCCTCAGGTGCCTCATCAATAAAAGAAGTATAGACTAAGTAGCCTTTAAGATCCCTTCTAGATCAAAATCTGTGATCCTATAAATGTAGGAGACATTTTTTAAGAATTCAACTAAGGAAAGGTTTGGAGATTTGGAATGATAGCTTGATAGGGCATAGTAAGATTAAGTTAAGAATGTTCTTTTTAAAGATGAGGAGATTTGGGCATATTTGTAGGCAATAGGTAAAGAGCTAGTGGATAAAGAGAGATAAATAAGAGTTAGATGACTGAAGAAATCTTCTCTTTGAGAAAAAGGGAAGGGATGGGATCAAGTGCTTTGGTAAGGAGATGGTCCACTTCTTTTTCAAGAACTTGAAAAAAATAAAGGGGAGATAATGTATAACAGGCAATTTGAGGTATAGAATTGGGGAAAAGAGATAGCTTCAGATATGTCCTTAATTGGGTGGAAGTCTAACTGAATTTGTTTTTTCTCACCCCTCCCCTCATTCCAAGATAAAGACTTGATTGTGTGGGAGGAGGATATCCAAAGAATGGATTTGTTAATCTTTTTAAAAAATTCTGACTTCCCAGCTGTGTGACCCTGGGCAAGTCACTTGACCCCCATTGCCTAGCCCTTACCACTCTTCTGCCTGGGAGCTAATACACAGTGTTGCCTCCAAGAAGGAAGGTAAGGGTTTTTTAAAAAAAACAAATAAATAAATAAATAAATAAAATTCTGATTGTATTGGGCCAACATAGTCTGCTTAAATAGTATAGCCTCTTTTCTGGATCAAATTATGTCTCATGGTGCAGCAGCATAGTTGGCATGAATACCACAGGTAGTGGATAGAGACTGGACCTGTGATGTTATTGCTGTTATTTTTCAGTCTTTTTCCGCTGTGTCCTGCTCTTTGTGACCTCCTTTAGGATTTTCTTGGCTGAGATAGTGGAGTGATTTGCAATTTTCTTCTCCAGCTCATTTTATAGCTGAGGAACTGAGGCAAAAAGGTTGTGACTTGCCCAGGGTCACACAGCTAGTAAGTGTCTGAGGCCAGATTTCAACCCAAGAAGATGAATCTTCCTGACTTCAGACCTGGCATATTATCGCCTACACTACATAACTCCCCTATTTTATTGGCATAGGAAACTCTTAAATTAAAAAAAAAAAAATCCAATGCAGATTAGTATCTTTCATGAGTTTGTCAACATATTTAATATTAAATGACTTTTACAAAACACTTTAAGGTTTGCAAAGTACCTTACTTATATTGTTTTTTTTTGGTGCTCAGAAGAACACTTAAGTGCTATTTAATATTATTCCATTTCAAATATGAGGAAACTTATACTTGGTTTAAGTATCAGAGGTGGCTCCCAAGTCAGATCTTCCTGACTCAATATCCAGAATACTATTTATTTAATGAATGCACAGTGTCAGAAATGTAATGATAATCTTCACTTAAGAAGAATTCTCCAATAAAATGTCAGGACATAACATGGCTGGTGGATTTTTTTTTTAATTTAGAAGAACTAGTGTTCAAACTATTTAACTCTAAGAATCAGTTTTTATGTGTTGAGTCACTGTCACAAAGAAAGTAAATGGACTTCGTTTTGGAAAAATGAAGGAGGAGTTGTTAGTTGGTAACGGACGACCAACATTTAGCTTTTCAGAACTTTGGAGCTGAAATTTTGTTTATGGCTCATTCTTTTCCTGGAGAGACTGGTGGGGTTGGCTTGCCTTAGTTAGCGCCAGGTCCTCTAGCTGTGCAGGCTGGTCACACACAGAGTAACTGCTGCTGACAGATTAGAGATCCCTGCTGCTGAAATCTGTTCACTCTTGTCCAACTTCCAGCAGCAGCAGCAGGCTGGGAGCTGTTCATCCACCTCCCTTGTTGCTCATGTATCCTTCCTTGCTTCCTTCCTTGTTTCCTTCCTTGCTTCCTTGCTTCCTTCCTTCCTTCTTTCCTTGCTTCCTTGCTTTCTTCCTCCCTCCCTTTCTCCCTTCTTTCCTTCCTTCCTCCTTCCTTCCTTCCTGTAAGTGTGATTTAATAAGAGTACACTTATTTATATAATATAGGAGGTAAAATCAGTTTCCAATTGTATTTTTATACAATCTTTAAAATTCCTAAATAAATCCCTTCTCTTTTCAAAGTAGGACAGTTCCCTGGCCATTTTCCTGCCATTTCCTATCTACAGAAGCTTTGACACGAAACTCAGAACGATTCTTTCAGATGCCTTATAGAATCCAGAATGAATTAGGAGGAAAAGCTTGACTTGGAGTCACAAGACCTGAATGCCATTCTGGATTTGCTCCTAATGAGCTATCATTTAATGAGTGTCATTTAACCTCTATGTGTCTGAACTTCTGTATCTCACAGGGCTACTGTGAAGAGGTGACTTTGTAAATTCTAAAGCACTATAGAAAGTGAGCTATAATTTCTGCTTTTCTTATTATTTGGTATCTGTCAATGATCTGGTCACTAAAGACTTTAGGTTATTCACTGAACAGATGAAATAAATTCAGAAAACAATACAAACTTAGCTACAACTCTATCGGCCTCATATTCAGAATTGCGTATAAAATTCTTCCTGTTCTTATAAAGTCCTCCAGGTCCAGACCCTGAACCAAATACTTTTCCCATCTTCTTATGCCCAATTCAAAGTTCTCTTCAATCTAGCCTCTTTGCTGTTCCTCTCCTAACAGAAATTTCACTTCTGAACTCAGAGCATTCACCGGTAGTCCCTTAAGTGTGCAACTCTCTCTTCCCTTATCTCTACCTCAGAAGATTTTCTGAATCTGCCTTAATTCTAATGGCTTCTCTCAGTTGATTATCTCTGATTTTTCCCATTGAAATCATTTTTTGGGGAGTTAATTGTTTGTACATCATCCTTCCAATTATGCTGTGAGCTCCTTGAAAGCAGGAACTTGTCTTTTATCTTTCTTTGTATTACCAGCTTAGCATGGTTCCTGGAACATAGTAAGCACTTGAAAAATGTTTGTTGACTGACTGACAAAGCAAAATACAATTAGCATTCATCATCACATTTTGGTAGAACCAACAAGGGATTCCATATCTTAATTCTTCATTTTAGAAATAAGGAAACTGAGGCCCAAAGAAGTGACAAAGGTTGCATAAGTTTACAAGGCTAGGAAGTTCCATAAATGTTGATTGAATCCCTCAACCATACCCATAGTGTTTTCCTTTTGTGCTTTTTTTCTCTTTCTGCTTAATCTAAAATCCACAGGGAACCTGCTATTATGCAAAATAATAACACGGCTCATTATTACTCAGATTTAAATATCACAGAAATCTCAGAATTGGAAAAGATCTCTGAAGCCAGTTAGGCTAACTCATCCCCATCCCTGAACTCTTGTTTTTCCCCTTTATAATAGTCAAAGAGGGAGGCATGGTGTTCCAATGGAAAGATCTCTGGAGTCAAGTGATTTGAGTTTGCATCATGATTCTACTGTTTACCAAAAATATGACATTGACATCAAGTCACCTTGAATGCTTGGACCTCAGTTTTCTTAAATGTAAAATGATAATGTAAACTAAATGAGCTTTAAGGTCCCTTTCAGGGATAAGAACCTATGGCTATCTAATCTTTGTCTGAAGACTTTAAATGGGGGAGGCGGGGATTTACTGTCTAAGGCAGTCCAATCTGCTTATAGATGACTCTAATTTTTAGGAAATCTGGCTCTCTGAGACCTTCTACCCCATACGAGAGAATTATGCTTTCTCAAGCAGAATACATCTAATCCTTCTTCCACATGAAAGCTTTTTATATATATTCCCTCACCCCTTCTTGACTCCAGGCTTTATAAATATATGCATGTATATATATATATATACACATATATATATACACACACATACACACATACATATATATGTGCATATATATACATATATATGCATGTATATATATATATACACATATATATATACACACACATACACACATACATATATATGTGCATATATATACATATANCTTCTCTTGCTACTAAAGGACATCTTGAGTCTGTTCAGACTATTCTTATAAAAATTTTATAGAGGTGAGAAAGCAGGTTTGTAGGTTGGTATTTGGTTGTAAAACGAAGAGAAATACTATAATGGCTAATATTATACCTGCTTATAACCATCATGTATACACTTGGTATGATTATAAAACAGTGAAAGTTGTTAAGTTGTATACAACAATACTTATTCTGTAGCTAGAATGGGAGTGTGTGCATGTGGGTTAATAGATCTCTTTTCTAAACGTCATTTAGTAACTTTACCTATATTTAACCAAGTCAGGACTCAGGAAGGAAGCAAAAATGTTTCTTGAGCAGTCCAAAAAGATGTCATAAAAATATATGCAAATTTGCTCAGGTGTCTCATTCACTGGAGTTTTCCTCAAACTTTCACTGAGATTTTTCTTATTCTTCCTGGCATACAATTCTAACAAACTTAACTGGCTGCTCTCCTAGCCCAGGTAGATTAAAGCAACAGACTGAGGAAGAGATCATTATTACAAGGGAAAAGGTCATTATTTTAGGGGGAAAGATACCAATTGCACCTAGAAATATTTGTTGACTTGAAAATGAAGGAAAAGGCAGAAAAAAAGAACGTAAGAAATAGGCGCAAGAATGAAAAATATTAGTGCCCTGAGGCTGTTTAATATAAGGTAGAAGTAGTCTTTTTTATTTTTTTAGACAGGAACTGTGATTTTCTTAGTTTACAGAGATTCTGTTGAAGGACTTCTACTAATGCAGATCAGCGCCTTCTCTTAAATTTATATTCTCAGGAATTGCCTTGGAGGTACTTGAGAGGTTAAGTGTCTTGCCTGGGATTAAGTAGCTAGAATGTGTCAGAGGTGGGGCTTTAGTCCATGATGCTCACACTCCAAGGTCTGCTCTCTAGTCATTACACCTTTTTCACAATTAGCCCTACAAAGATTACTATCCCCTGAAGACATCACTTAATGATAGCACGGTATAAAATAATCATAATGATGAACAATAATTAACATGTTTAACAGTGATTCTAAGGCATTAAAAAAGTTCAATTTAGTTCAATATATTCTGTTCAAGAAGGCAGGGAAGTTTCTGGTACATTTTATTAAGAACTCCATCAAAATGATTTCAATAGTTTTCATACTTAGGAGCAAAACCTCTATTTTTTTAGGTAATAAATAGATCCTGTCTCTCTAACCTTAATGATGACAAATAAATGAGTCATTACTCTGCCTTTCTATGTATGTGCTCACGGATGCATTTGTTGGGTCCTTATATGTTTTTGTGTATATGTACACACCATTCATTTTTAAGGAAGGAAGTATTCTTTTATTTCAAACCAATATTGCAAAGGAATTCCATGGCATTGTTTTCTTTCTGCTGAACTGAACCTAAAAAGTTTAAATTATGTCGACTGTGGAAAAGTCTGATGATTCAGGATAAATTTTAAAGAAAATAAGTTTCAAGTCAGCGGGTCTGGTTTTGAATTTCAGCCTTCCTCCTACCTGTGTGACCTTGGGCAAATTATCGTACCTCTCTGGTATAATTGTCTTTGCCTATTAAATGAGAGGGTTAAGTTAGTTAAACTCCAAGAGTCATCCCTCTTAGCTCTAAATCTCTTGATTTTACATTAGAAAAATTAGCATTAGCACCTCTTCACTCCATCATGTGTCTTGTCCTAGAATGTACCAACCATATCAGTTGACCTTAGCTTACTCTCAGTTTTACCCTTAGTTCTGCTCCCCATTCCCTTTGCTGGTTTGAATGGAATATATGTGAAATGTGACAATTTTTAGACTCTGCATCTTGGAGCTAAATTAGCACCAGGGTATCTATATGGTTCTTTTATAGCTGTGTAATGAACCATGGGTGATCAATATTTGCTGTGCTTGTAGCTTGAAGAGATGAGTTCTGGAACCATATTTTACCTATGCTACAGTTTGGATAAAAATATTCACTTCTTGTCCCTGTCACCGGTCCTTTGCAGAGATTGAATTTTGGCCATTGTGATTGAATCTGGGGTCCTTGTTCAACTAGGAATAGGGAAAGATGAGAAAGAGAGAAAATGGACATGTAGAATAATATTTCAAAATATCTTTTCATTAGATCCCAAGATGAGTAAAGAATTTCTTTAGGAGACTAGATTTAGCTTGGTACTTTGGGTTCATTTTTGAGGCAACTCCGAAGTAAAGGAAGTACCTGAAAAACAAACAGAATGGGATGAAGAAAACAGATAAGAATCCCTGAAAATTCAGGTGAAAAGTCGCACACACTCTTCTGTGACACGAACAGATTCCATATTAAAATGGAATCATTTCTTAGAAAAATTAAGGTGATAACTTTAAGGAGGGAAAAAAATTAATCCACTTGGATTTGTTATTTTACCAAATTCTGAAATGGCTTAATTCATTGGTCTAATTGTCTTAAAAATTCTAGCCTCAGAAAAACTTAAATATTCATGAAAGAATGTAAGTTTTAAAAATCTACTAAAATGTCTCCATCTCTGTCACCACACATGCACAGTTTCCATAGTTATTGTTGTAAAAGTTTAAAAATAGGGAGAGCCATGTGGCGATGACTCTTATTGCTAATGTGGAGAGCCTTCTTTTTTCTGTGATGTTATTCCAGTTCAAAACGTGGCTTTCACAGGACTTTGACTCAGAGAGGCCTCTAGTGGCTATTTCCTCTGGGAAAATTCTCAAGATACTCTCAGAGATGAAAATTCTCACACTTTCTGCAACAGTAGGAGCATTCTAGCCAGTGCCTGTGTAAAGGTCCACAATTAATTCCTTTCGGACCCAAAGTAATGACTTCCTAGATCTCTGGATGTGTCATCTTTATAGAATCATTTCTCTTCTCTTCATGTTAGCCCTGGATAATGTCAGTCAATGATTTTTTTTTTCTTGATGAATCAAAGAGGTAAATATTTAGTAAATATTTTTAAATAAATTTCAAATTCATTTAATTAATTAAATGAAAAATATTTATTAAATATATATGTGTGTGTATATATGTACATATATATATTTATATATATATATATATATCTATATATAAAGACCTGAGTGCCTAAAACCAAAAAAGGAAACCAACTTACAGACATTGTACTAAGCCCTTTATAAACATTATCTTGTTTGATCCTCACAACCCTAAGATATAGGTGCTATTATTATTATCCCATTTTATAGTTAAGGATCAGAGACAAATAGGGTTTAAGGGACTTGCCCAGGATCACACAACTAGAAAGTGGCTGAGGCCAGCTTTGAACTCAAGAAGATGAGTCCTCCAAATGACTTCAGATCTGACACTATTTGCTTTGCCACCTGGCTGCGGAATAGTTTCTAATTTATATTGGGAGGAGAGGAAATGTTCCCTTATGAGTAATCACAGGTCCAGACTCTCCAACAAAAAAGTGGGAAGGTTTGCAAAATATTTTTCCACTAACAACCCATTTTATTATCTCCATTTTATTGATTAGGAAATGGAATTGAGATTTTTTTTATTTCTCCAGGGTCATATACTATCCTCAGGGTCAGGATTTAAATTCTAGTTTCCTCATTACAGACCCAGCATTGTTTGTACTATAATTCTCTGCCACCAGGTTGTAGTAATCTGACTTCTCACATTTCTGCCTTTAACTTATGCCATTTCCTCCTCTCCTTTATTGCATGACCCAGAAGCCTAGTATAAGTAACCAAGAATGGTCCAGGAGAAACAAAGGTGGCTCTTGAGAAACACACCTATGTTCACATCCCCCCTGTGGTATTTTTTATATGTCTTATCTTGAAGAAATCACTTAATTTTATTGGACTTCTATTTCCTTAATTGTATTATGAGAGAAACAAATTGCTTCTGAGGCCTCTTCTAGTTCTAAATCTCTAATCCCAAGCAAAACATTTTTTCTTCTCTGAGATAGTTTATAATATTGCAAGGAGGCAAGATTTATATGCATGGAACAATTGCAGAGAAATTTAAGAAGAATATAAAACCAAACCATTAAATGTATATTTACAAGTATCAGTGGCATATATAAATGGCATGGATGGCCTTGACAGAGAACCTAAGAGATAGGATTCCAGCTTTTAGGTCTAAAAAGTAGCTTAATGGTTATCTATCCCAACTTCTTCCTTTTATAGGCCAAGATACTAAGACCTCAAAAGGGATTTACCCAAGATCACAGAAGAAGTAAATAGCAAAACTGATATTAATTTCTGCACTTATTTTTTTTTCTTGATAGCCTGTTTGAAATATTATTTGCTCTATACTAACTTGAAATTTCTGGAAAGACCACAATTTTAAAATCCTGATAGTTAATGAAGGCTCTAGACATCACTATCAGTGTCTTCCCATATCAGTTACTCATAATTTCTTTGATTATTCCTACTACCCTTTATCCCTTTATTCTAAAAGTCTCTATAATGATGGAGAAAGAGGAGTTCCTTTTGACAAAAATCTAAAAAATAAAAATTCATCTGGCAACAATAAACATCAAAATGAATTCGAATTTCAAAGGTTACTTAGTTTCTCATACATATATTACAAGCCACACACGAGTGATCTTGGGAAGTTTTCCATTTTGTGTCTGCTGCCCTTGTTGAGAAATTGAAATGCTTTACTGAATTTCAGAAAATCTAAGTATCTGTGAAATGTTATTAACACTGGAAAATTATGTTCTTTGTATTACTACAGTGTTATTACATTGAATGGAATTGCCTTCCAAAGTGTTTCAGAGTGAAAAGAACTATGAGGGGGGAGAAAAAAGCATTATCTTTTTTAAAAGGATGACAGAGTGAAAACCAGAGAAATAACTACCTTGAACATCTGGCGTAGGTTGTCCTCCCAGATGTTCAGAGACTCCTTTCTTCAGCAAAGCAAATTTAGAGACTTGTTTGTGAAAAAGCGCTAATTCCCCGGGTATTAGCAGGTGGTTTTATGCTGGCTGTACCATGTAGTTTGGTTATGTAATTGTTGTCGTCTTGCCATTCATGGCTTGAGGAGTTTCTGTTGTCAGAGGGCATGGCAGCTGGCGCTGCTTCAGAGTTGTGTCATGGAGATTCCATCGGTGAGGCAATGCTATCCGTTTGATTAAGGAATTTGCATGGCAGGGAAAATGTTCTGTTCAACAATGCAGCACTGTTTCTATTTATGGTTATTTCTGATTTATAAGAAAGAGCTGTGGTGGAGCCTTCGGGCACACACATGAAGTAGGTGATTTTTATCCTTCACTTTCAATCTTCATCTTACACCCACCCAGCCAGTTCTCCCACATCTATCACGAAAGTGCCTGACTGAACAGATGGCACTTTGCATCATGCCTGAAGGGCCCGTTAAGATTCGGTCTTTATTGAATGATCAGGGGAAATGAATCCTAAACACATGCCCTTCTCCAAACTCTAGGATTCATACTTGGGGCCAGCTGAAACACCTTGGCTCCTTCGTGCCATTTTGCACGAAGACTTTTAAGATACTCTGGTTGAAGAAAGTCCTAATCACCATGTAAAGCTTTTATTAGCTTGCCAGTGCAAAGAGAATCCTGACTGTGGATAGCCTAAGAATTAATTCCTCAGAGAGATTTTTAAAGTGACGAATAAAAAAACGGTCAAACCCTTCTTTTACATATCACCTATGTCAAAAATGGGAATTCTATATTTGTCTGCTAGCACTTAAGTAGATAGGATAGACGTAGATGTACAGATAATAAGGCAGGTTGAACTCTTCATTGGGTTAAACATAGAAAAAAAGCACAGGTGATGTTTTGGGATTTTTAAATAGCTGTAAGATAAGGAGTCTTCCTACACCACTAAATCTTAAAGACAGAAGCAGGGCTGTGATTCTTAATGGAAGAAGGCAAAACTGTTTCACTTTGTTCTTTAGAAGAATTTCTCACTTTTTGGCCACATTGCTTCCATGTCACCAGGAGATGCTTTTAATCCCTCGCATCCTGATGTTAGACACTGAATGTTAATTGGAAGCATTTAGAGATTTGGGTGAAAGGAAGATGAGGTGGTTAACCTGGCTGTTGATAATATAGTAGCAACCGTACAGCCTACTGTTCTGTTGAGTGACTCCCTAATGCTGAAGAAAAGGTATAGTCTAAAAATGCCATGATTGTATCGGATATCAAAGAGCACCCTCTAGAGATAAACCATATTTTAGTGTCTCTTCTTCCCCAGATCCCAGGGACTCCTCATTGAGGAAGAGGCCCTGCACCTCATTATCAGGAGTGATATAGACTCTTTTCTTTGGTAAAGATAAGGTCTGAGAGGAGAAGAGATAAGAAAGTGTAAGATTTAATCAAACTTTGAAGTATTTTCATTCTTATAAGGGACAGCCAGCTATTGAAGAAGTCATCCTACCTCTTAGCAGCTTGGAATTGTGTCTCTGAAAAAAGTAATTGTCATAAGAGGCATAAATAAAAGAAGTAAAGAAAGGAAGCTAAGGAAGAAGAAAAATATAAAATGACCACTAGGATTTCCAGTGCCTATTTGTTAACCTTATGATAGCTGATACCCAGGAGTCCATTCTTGGCAGACCCTATATGCTTCAGTGATAGGTGGGTTTTGAAAATATCTTCCAAAAAACATTATTCCCGCCTGCAAAGGAATAAATTTATTTTTTGCCAGAGGTTTCAGAAGCTGAGGACAACATTTTCTAAGAAAAGAGATCCTACACGGCTTGTGATGGCTCTTAAAGCTGTGAATTCCACCAAAGTGGCATTTTTAAATTCTTGAATAAAGAGAAAGTCATTGAGGACCAGCAGAGTCTGGGTTGGAGGGATGGGTGTGTGGATCTTGTTCAGGGCAGACCAAGGATGGGAAAGATAAGAGCAGGATTGGCAAGAAAATCTGGGCCAAAGTTCTGGTTATAATGAATCACATGCATATGAAGGGAAGAATAGCTTCAAAAATGACCAGTCTTTTCATTTATGAAAATAATGTCTTATACATGAGCAATAAGATTATAAAATCACAGAATTTAAAAGCTGGAAAGGATCTCAGTCGTTAACTATTCCAACCTTCTACTGAAAGGAATCTGTACTTTCACTGACAAGTAGTCATCAGCCTCTGCTTAAAAACCTATAATGAGGAAGGAATCCCATAACTCCTTGAGATAGCCCATTCCACTTTTGGATAGATGTCATTATCAGGGAGTTTGTCCATACACCCAGGCTAAATTTGCCTCTTTGCAATTCCCACCCCTTGCTCCTAGTTCTCTGCTTTGGGGCAAAGTAGAACAAATCTCTTCAGATACTTAAAGCAATCATATTCTCCCTCGTTATCCTGTTCTTCAAACTGAACATCGAAATTCTCTCAACTTATCCTCTTCATGGCTTGGATTCAGGTCCCTTCTTCAACCTTGTTACCTTCCTCTGTTTAGTCTCTGGTTCAGAGGTGTTGAACTCAAATAGAAACGGGGACCCCTAAGGTGTATATAAGATTGACTTCGGAAACCATCTAATAACATTATTTCTGTTTTATTATATTTTTATTCATTTCATTAAGTTATATTTGTTTCAAACTCAGCAGGGTGTGCTGCTGACACCTCTGCTCTAATTTATCAATGGCTTTAGACGGAGGCACCTAGAAATGAATACAGTATTCCAGATTTAGCCTGACTAGAGCAGAGTTCTATGGAACTATCACCTTCTTGGTTTCCTGGAAGTTCTGTCCTTAATGCTACTACATCATACTGATGATTTGGATTTTTTCCTTAAACCTTTATCATATTGTGTTTTGGTTCCAAGGCAGAAGAGCTGTAAAGGCTAAGCATTGGAGATTAAGTGACTTGCCCGGGATCACACAGCTATGCCTGAGGCCAGATTTCTGTCTGAGTCAAATTTGAACCCAGGACCTCCTGTACTAATTCAAATTGAGTTTGCAGCCCACTAAAACTCCCAGAGATTCTTCAGAATAACTATCCAGTTCCCTTCCTTTCCTCCTAACTGCTCAGAACTCCCACTAAAGTGCCCTACTTGGACCTCCTCTCCCTATATATTGTCACATTGCAAAAGCTCTTCTACTTCTCCTCCCTCCCCCAGGACTTATTGCTGTCATGCTTCTCACTTTCTCTCTTGTCTAGCTCCCTTATCCCTACTCCCTATGCTCTTGACCAAAGAATTTTTCCCTAAATAAGATCTCGCTGCTCCCAAATCTGTTTCCCTGCTGGCCCTGGTTGATACCAGTTGTTCCCTGTCATTTTCACACTCGGTTAACCCCACCGATCTCAAGCATTGTCAGATGGCAATTTTATCCATGTCCTTTCTTGATCCCAGCCTTTTGACCATTTTAGTATTTATTAGCCAAAGGAGGACAATAAAGTAAATTAACAGATGGGAAGCTCGAATCAATCCATCTTGCTATTTAAAAAAATATGTAAGTACTTCAGGGATCTATGGATAGACTCACCAACACAGCCTTCGCTGACATAGTAGAAAAACTTCTAGAATTGTTGTGGCCAAAATTGCCATCACAATCCAATCAACCTGTGTTCATTCTCTGTTAATTTATCTAGATACTGGCCTCCAGAGAGGACAGACATGGAGTCCATCGCTGGGCCGTAATTTATGTTTAATGTTTGTAAAAGATTAGAAGGAGAAGGGGGATGAAGCCATTGCCTAAAACAAGAGTTTTGAATTGTGTGTTCAGCCCTTTGCCACAGCATTATGGGTAACAGAGCAGAATTAAAAAGAGTTCATGTAGGAATATTTCCACGTGTTCTAAAGCTGCAAGTATTAAGAATTTTGTGACCCTTCAACATTAGTAGTTCAACATTATAGTGATTTATTTGCTTCATCATGGTTTTCCAAGAGGAAAAAAAAGGACTACATAAAACAAAGGACAAATTGCTTGCTCATTTCCTCTACTTTTGTGATTTGCAGAATGGGTTTATTCCGACCTTGAGTGCCATACAATAACCAGTAACATTTTAGGTTCTGAAATAATTCAGGACTTTTCTGAACTATGTAATCTATACTTATTCCACCCCCCCATCCCTGCCCTTTCTCCTCCCTCCCTCTTTCCCCACCTCTCTTTTAAATGGATAGTTTAAGCTTTATTTTTTGGTTTTAGCTAAGAGCAAGTACATGTTGTATGATTTAGGGAAAGAAATCAAAACCATCCTGAGGTCTGTCATTTTGAGTATTTCACTAGTATAAAATTTGGTTTTATTAGAGAAAAAGAGTGGCAAGATAAACATCCTTAAGGAAAACTTGCCAAAATTTTATCTTTTCCCAATCGATGGTACATGTGCTAAAGATTTCAAATTTGACATGAAGATGCTGGCATTTTATCTCTGGGGAATGGTTCTTATGTTTCCAACAGTGTTCTCACTGTATACCATGCATTCTCCTTTCCTTTCTTCTCTTTCTCTACCTTACTCCCCCACCCCATATGTCTTCTCTGTTTCACCCACCCCACTCCTGATTTCTTTCTGTCTATCTATTGTAGTTTATTCCCTTTCAGTAGCAAAATCAATCATGGCTTCTCTCTCTCTCTGTCTTTCTCTCTCTGCCTCTCTGTCTCTCTCTGACTCTCTCTCTCTGTGTCTCTGTTTCTGTCTGTCTGTCTCCCTCTGTCCTTACCCCTATCTCTTCTTCTCTCCATATACATGAACACACCACACACACACACACACACACACACACACACACACACACACACACACACACATACACACACACACACATAGATGAGAGAGTCTGGAGGTCAGGAAGACTTATCTTCCTGAGTTCAAATCTGACCTCAGACACTTGCCAGCTGTGTGAACCTGAGCAAGTCATTTAAACTTGTTTACCTCAGTTCCTCATCTCTAAAATGAACTGCAGAAGGAAATGGCAAACCACTTCAGTATGTTTGCCAAGAAAAACCCAAGTGAACTCACGAAGAGTTGGACACGACTGAAAATGACTGAACAACAAACAAAAATATAGATGTAGATATCTGTATAGCTCATATACTGATATATATATGCATATATATATATAACACATACAATTTTATACACAGAGATATGTGTATATATGGATATAAGTACATATGTATATATTTATGGGAAATGTTAGAGTAATAAGAAATCTAGAAAATGGTTCCACTCTATGATTTACTTTTTGTTTCTTGTTCTTTTTGCTAATTCTTTAAGTCACATATTCTATTTCTTCTATCCGTATGATCCTTCTTTCTCATTGCTGGAAGGTCTCTTCATGAATATGCTAATTCCTAGACCAGGAGTTCTTACAGTAAGAGCTGTTTATCATAGAAAATCAAGGAGAAACTGGCAGAGAAAGGAGAGAAGAAATGCCTTGAGAGGGAAGGCTGGAGAGAGGAAAAGAAGGGAGATAAGGAAAGCTTGGTGTAGCACTGGGAAGAGTTCTTTCATTTGAAATGAAAGGTAAAGTTAGATAATATGATAGGACAAGGAATTCTCTCACTTTGGATTTGGGGAGTTTTGGATGTTTTGGAGACAGCCATAGTATACTTGAAAGATAACTGAATTTAAAGTCAGAATATCCGGGTACAAATCCCTGTTCTCCTTATTAGATATATGAGCTATGGCAAATCACTTCATCTCTGCCTTTCTGCCTTTCTTTTGTCATCTGCATTAATACGGATAATCATTTATAATCTCTATTCTGTTGACTTATTATGAGGCTCAAATGATAAGTAAAATCCTTTGTAAATCATAGGTACTATGCAAATATTAGTTATCATCATCATAAGCATTATTGCAAACACTTTAGTGATGCTATTTTGTTTCTTTTAAATATGTACAATATATCCAGTTTTGAAGACAGAGAAAGAAAAGTACAAAATATTCTAAGGACTTTAAAAATTATTATTGTTCTTGTTTTTTGAACTGAATATTGGATATAAATGCTACAGAGAATTCCTGTTGAAGAAATTCCCTTTACCAATGCTGATCTGTTAACTGTTCTATTTAGAGAGTTGTCTTAGAAAATTGCTTTGGTGCATTAAAAAGTTAAATTGATGCTCAATGTCATAGTTCCAGAAATAGAACTTGAACCCAGGACTCCCTGACTAATTGTAATTCCTTGAAAAGTCTTGTGTTTTTGCTAATACAACTCACCACTACTAGAATGTTCACATTTCACATATCTTCCAGGTGATATTATTTAGTCATTTTTCACTTGTGTCCAACTCTTTGTGACCCCATTTGGGTTTTTCTTGGCAAAGATACTAGAAAGGTTTTCCATTTCCTTCTGCAGTTCATTTTACAGACAAAGAAACTGAGGCAAACAAGGTTAAGTGACTTGTCCAGAGTCACACAGCCCATCCTTCATGACCGCTGTCGAATGTAACCTCTAAGAAGGACTTGCTGATTCCTTACCTCTAAGCACTTTCTCCTTCTTTTGTGTTCTCATACTATATTCAGCTCACAAACTTTTGTAATCTATTTTGCATTTTGAATATCTGTTATCTTCCCTACAAGAGTTTCTAGGGGACAGGGGACAATGTTTTCTCCATCTTTGTATCTCCCTTACGGCCTAATAGTGACGTACACATAGTAGGTGCTCAATGAATGTTTGTCAAATTACTTCTATTGATTGATTCTGACTTAATCAAGTGACCGGTAAATTTGATACTCTTTTGTTTCCCCAGAAGAAACTCTGGCAAACCACTAGAGGACTCTGATAGACTAGAGTGATATAGAAGGAGAGTAGCCCACTTTTAAGAACCATACAACATGCTATACCTCTGCTACCTAACTTCTTTTTAGTAGTACAGGAGAAATGAGGAATTCAATGAAAAGTGACTTTTTTCCTTATGTAATTAACTGACCACTTCAGCTACCTCAGGATATCCCCTTCTCCAATGAATAATTTGGGGCAAAAGAAAGAGATTTAATATTTAAGAAAATGGGGGAGTGAATTGTATATGCTATCACCATTACAGGATATTGTTGTTTAGCCAATTCAGTTGTGTTTGGTTCTTGGTGACCATATCTGAGGTTTTCTTGGCAAAGATACTGGAGTGGTTTGTCATTTCCTTCTCCAGCTCATTGGACAGATGAAGAAACTGAGGCAAACAGGGTTAAATGACTTTCCCAGGGGCATGCAGCTAGTGAGTATCTGAGACCAGATGTGAACTCAGGAAGATAAATCTTCCCAACTTCAGACTTGGTACTCGATCTACTGCACAACCTAGCTGCCTATTATGAGATATATGCCCTTCTTACATCTTAAAAGGATATAGGCCTTGCAGGGACTTATCGATAGAAGTAAGGCGATTAGGATCTGTGACTTATTTATCTTTTTCAGATTGATCTGCAACAATACAAATAACCCCAGCATCATGTAGCACGTTTATGCTGACTTAGAAGTAAAAATAAGACTTTGCTGAAATTAATAAATACACTTGTGTTTTACGTAAGGATTTCTAGTCCAACTTCTTATCCTAAACAATTTTATTTCTCACATAGGTTTATTATTCTATTGCTCATCTACTATGGGTAGAATGGGTCATCTTGTGTTCTAGTTATCCTCATTGGCATAGAGAGGTTGATACAATATAGGACATTTTCCTATTGGTGATGTGAAAAATGAAAGCTGCCTGGTTAAGTATGCCAGAACAAAAGAGCCAGACGCCCTGTGACAGATGCCAGGCCACAGGTGCTTGAGAAGTGGAAGAAGCCAGGGGATTATCCATGAGAGAAGGAAGGTTATTTTTCAATTAGACGAAAACAGGCAGACTCGGCATTTACCTATGTCTCCATTAGTCATTGTGCTCAAAATTCAGGTTTGTCTTTGCCAATATTTTATTCGTGCTGAGAAAGAGCCGCACTGTCTAGGAGGCAGATTCATTCCCTGTCTCATGTGCAAGGTCAGACAGTTTTGGTGACCTGTTTCTAATTAATAATAATAATGTCACCTGAAATTTTTTAAAAGATACTTTGAGGTTTACATGATCTCATTTGATCCAGGGGCTAGACAGGCTGGGACCTCCAACAAAGGCCTGGTATGAACCAAACCAAGCCTTCACTTCCAGAATTGATCCAGAGTTGAGTGTGTGCTCAATGTATGGATATTGTCTGTTTATGCCTCATTCTTTGCTGTTTTGTGTTGTAGCTACAGGACTGACACCATGCATTTCATTCTCGTCTCTGGGGAATAAGAACTATGACCCAAACTTTATGCCAACTCTTCTCCTAGGTCCCTGGTGCTTGGAGAACCAATAACTGCCCCAATGACCTTTTATGTCAACAAATGAGCCTTAAGGATAGAAGCTGAGTAAACAGGGTCTTTTATCCTGCTGCCATAGTCTGTATGAACCAGACACTGTCTCCCAGGACGAAATTCCTCTGCCTTTCGCTACCTCTAAACATCATCTCATCCCCATTCACCTCAATCTTCCCTCTCCCCAATCTATTTTGTCATGCCATAATGCTCTCTTTCCATCTAACTTTCCCAAGAGATACCAACCTTTCTCTAGATGATACCTACATCTCTGCTCACTCTCTCCTGTCCTGGTTATATTCTCTCAGTTCAAAGTGGCAGATACCTTACTTTTCTACTTCCAGATCCTCCTGCTGCCATTACTACTTAGATTTATAATCTTTTTCTTTCAGTTTTCTCCCATATTTAAATCTTATTTGCTTTATATTCTTGTAGCCGTAATATTTTCAAGTTATTCTGTTTCATTCATTGAGTTCAGTAGCTATCTCAGTTTCACTCTCCATCCTAACCTCTGCCCTCAAGTGTCAGAATAATAATATATACACTGAGGGACCCCTTAATACCATGTTATCTCAACTCATCAAACTCCTTAACTCCCATGACCTACTTACTTCTCTTTTATTGATATATTTTGTTTTGAAGCCTAAATAGTTTACATTAGACATCCAGACAACCCTCCCCTCCCAAATGCAAATACAGAAAACCTTCTAATAAAGTAATTGGAACTGTAGTGTATCATTGTCCTTTCCCCATTGTAGTTCACTAATTGTTCACAGAAAGAGTCCAAATGCATATATTTTGACATTATGCAACCACCATTGTCCATTGTATATGAACCAAATTTTTTTTTTAAACCCTTGTACTTTGGTGTATTGTCTCATAGGTGGAAGGTTGGTAAGGGTGGGCAATGGGGGTCAAGTGACTTGCCCAGGGTCACACAGCTGGGAAGTGGCTGAGGCCGGGTTTGAACCTAGGACCTCCTGTCTCTAGGCCTGACTCTCACTCCACTGAGCTACCCAGCTGCCCCTGAACCAAATTTTATTGCTTCTTACCTAGTGATGTATTTATTGATGTAATCACAGTTATATGTATTGTTCTTTTGACTCTCCCTTCTTCATTCTGCTTTGGTTTGGTCTTCCAGTGTCTTTTTTAATTCACCATTTACAATTTCACTCTCCCTTATGTACTCATAGGGATGAATTAAGATACCTTAGATCTCACTGCAACTGACAACTGTGCTATCTTAAAGTCCTAAAATTTTAAATTCTCTTTACTGATCATAATCTTTTGAGTCTCCATATCTCCCCTGGCTTCACTCTGGCTAAATTAATTCTTTAAACTCATGGCGATCTTCTTGGTGAAAGAGGCTTATTATTTTGTTTGTTTCTTTGCTTAATTTATAGTTAAGTTCACACCTATAATTTCAAGAAACTGCTTCTATTAATAATCAATTACTGTCTGAAATTTATGGTCTTAGAGATGCTGAAGACACTGATTGGTCAAGTGATTTGCTGAAAGTCTTAAGTCAACACATGTCAGAGAAAGAATTTGAACCCAGACCCTCCTGATTCCATTTGTTGCTCTTTAACTAATAGGCCACATTTTCCTACACTTATAATTTTCTTGCTTTCTTGCCCTAACACTGTTAGTGATGTGCCATTTTTATCTCATGCATCACCCTTACCACATGCTTTCTTTATTCCTATTTTTTAAATTACTGAACAACAAGAGGAAATTGAGGAATTCCCACCATAGTGCCAATAGTGGTCATAGTGGGACCATTAGAATTTCATGTTATCTTATCCCAATTTTGTCCTCATGATATATGGCAATAATTTTATTCTTCTCTTGTTGAATTTCCCCCACTCTTCTAACATTTTGTTCCAAGCTTCTTTTATTTCTTCAAGTTCCAAATGCCACCACTATTCTCTTCTCTCATTTCATATTTTATGAGGAAATTGAAGCTGTACCATCAGGAATTCCTTAATCTCCCCTATTCTACATCTTGAAATTTTTCTACCTCGTCATCCATCATTTTCTTTGTTCCAGTCTCTGAGGGAGAGGTAATCTTTCACTTTTCCCAGGACAATTCCTAGTATTTTTGCTTTTGATAATGCCTCCTCTAAATTCCAGAAGCTTGTTCCTTCCATAATTCTCACTTTCACTCTTGTCTGTAATATCTCCTTATCTTCAGATTAATATTGTATTACTACACATTCACACATGTCTAGATCTTCCTTATTCTTAAGGAAAACTGTCATTTGACTCTACCATCTTCTCAATATTCCATCTTCAATCTAGTCTTTCTTTTATGTAACTTATCTTTCTTTCAAAATTCATTCCTCCTTTATTATCTCTCACCTGAACTATTTCAATTCCTTTCTAATTGGACTCCCCATCTTGGGTCTCTCCTCACTCCAATACATCATCCACATAGACTCCAAAATGATTTTCCTTCAAAACAGATTTGACCAAAGCACTCCCTTGATAAAATCCCATTATTCTCTATTGCCACTTCATACCATTAATAGTCCTTCAAAACCTCAACTCAACATTTCTTTCCATTCTCCTTCCCTTTGATTCATGGAATCTGTAACTTCCTTCAAGATGCATATCAAGTACTACCTTCTATACACTTCTACATATTACCTTTCCTGATTATCTTAACCCTTCATGGCCTCTTTCATTGACCATGTTGAACCTAAGTACATTATGCTTATTTTGTATTTATTTTACATTTACTTGTGTAAGCATATGTTGTCCTGGATGTAAACTCCTGAAGGGCAGATATTATTTCATTTTTTGCCTTTCTATCTCTGGGGCTTAGCACTATATCTGGCACATGATGGTCATTTAATAAATGTTGATGTTGATTTCACTGCCAAACTCCTTGAAACATCAATTTATATGTATTGACTCTCTTTCTTCTCCCTTGCTCACTTTTCAACCCTTTATTTTCTAATTCCTGAACATAAATCAGGTATCTTTTCTGGATTGCAACTTTTCCCATCTCAGTTTCAATATACAATAGGTCAGCAGAAGAAATTAAATGGGAATTGTGAGGGGAAGCTGCAAAGGCCAATAGATGACATAGAAAAAAGTTTAGAAACTGAGAACTACATAAAATATATGTATAGTGGGGGCAGCTGGGTAGCTCAGTGGAGTGAGAGTCAGGCCTAGAGACGGGAGGTCCTAGGTTCAAAACCCGGCCTCAGCCACTTCCCAGCTGTGTGACCCTGGGCAAGTCACTTGACCCCCATTGCCCACCCTTACCAATCTTCCACCTATGAGACAATACACCGAAGTACAAGGGTTTAAAAAAAATATATGTATAGTATTGTATGCTATCAATACATTTTTATCTTTTAATGCTATAAATATACATAGTAAACACTCCATAAAAGAAAAAGAAAAAAATTCAGACTTCTTCTCTGGTATAAAGGAAGGGTCAAAAAAATGATGAGGATTTTCTAGATCATGGTGTGCTCCTAACCCTTGATGTGTAAAGGATATCTGTATACTCTAAATTACTCTTTCCTGGGTAACAATTAATTCTTAACTGCTAAATCCAATGGCATTTTCTTAGTTCTCATTATACTTTGGTATGTCTGAAACTTGAAACTATAAAATATTTGTCTCTGCTTTAGCTATACCTTTGTATAGATTTCATGATACATTTCTCCCCTGGTTCAACTTCTACCTCTCTGATGATCTCTCAATCTTATTTGTTGTATCATTATTCATCTACATCCTTCTAATAGCATAAGTGGCCCAAGGCTTTCTCCTAGACTCAGTTCATTTACCACTCTTTCTCCTTTGGTAATCTAATTGGCTCTCATGGACTTAATTATCATCTCTAAATGGATGACTCCCAAATTTCTATATACAACCCTCACTTCTCTCCTTAAAACCAATCAACTTTGGCAACAAGATTGAACTGATTATTTTGCCTCTAAAGCCATAGTTGATGAAGATAAATATTTAGTCCAAATATGGAGGGAGGGATAGTCAGAAGATAGGGTGTAAAATAGAATCTTGAAGTTCAAAGGCATCTTAGTAACTATCTAGGCAAAGACACATCTGTTAGACTTTACCTGACATAGATACACAACATTTGCCTAGGAAACACTAAGGAAAGGAAATCTGCTATTTCCTGAGGTAGCCCAGTTCACTTTTGAATAATTCTAATTGTCAGGAAATTTTCCTGGTATCTAGCTTAAATTGACCTCTTGCCATTTCCATCCATTGATTTTGGGTATACTCTCTGATGTTAAATAGAAAAAATCTAATCCCCCATGCACATGGCATTCTTTCAGATCCTTGAAAACAGGTAGCCAACCTTCCTCTGATCTTTTCCCCAAGATCAACATGCCCATTTCCTCATATTTCATAAATTTAAGTCATTTCTGGGTTGCCCTCCCTTTAATACTCTATAGCAAATCAATTTTCTTCTTAAGATACAGTGGCTAAAACTGAATACAATACCCCAGATGAGGGCTAATGAAAGGAGAATGGAAAGATTCCATCACCTTATTTCTGGATGCTAAGTCCATCTTAATACAGCCCAAGATTGCATTAGCTTTTTTTAGTGGCCACATCATAAAACTGATTCATACTGAGCTTGTAGTCCAGTAAAACCTACAGGTTTTTTTTCCCCAGAACAACAATTTTCTTTTTTTTTTTCAGAACAATTTTCTATTAATGTCTTCTCCATTTTAAACTGTAAGTTTATTTTTTTGTACCCGAGACAACTTTACATTGATCTCAACTGAATTTCACCTTAGACTTAGTCCAATGCTCTATCTAGTCTGTCAAGATCCTTTTGGATCCTATTATCCACTGTCTTGTTTATTAATCCCAGATATGTTCCATTAGTAAATTTACCTGAGTATAACATCAATCTCTTTATCTAAATCATTGATAAATTGCTAAATAGAGACAAATAGATACTTCTACCAAGTTGAAACTGAACTATTAACAAGTACCCTTTGAATTTGGTCAACTAACCAGTTGTGACTATATCTGATTGAATTACGGTCTAATATTTTCTCCAATTTCTCCCCAAGAAAAATATCAGGTATTTCATCAAAAGCTTTGCTAAATTCTTGATAATTACATTCCCAACACTCCTCCCATCTGCTAGTTTAGTAATCCTATCAAAAAAGGAAATTGTTAGTCTGTCATTTGCTTGTTCTCTATGAAGCTATATTGGTTCTTTGTGATATTTGCCAACTATCTTTATAATGATCCTTTCTATAATCTTTCCAGGAATTAAAGTCAATTACATTGGCCTATATATGCAAATCTAAGTCTTCTTCCCTTCTTTCTGAAAACTAGAACATTTGCTTGCCCTCCTCCAATCTTGTGTTTGGATTTCCTATTTCCCATGATGTTTTAAATTTCACTCGGGAATCATATCTACTTCTTCTTTCAGGATCTGAGGATATTATGTGGCGAGGTAACTTGAATTCACAGTTCCCTCCAAATTTTCTGTTAAGGGCATTACCATCCCCTGGTCACCAACATTTGAAACTCCAGAATGTCAGTTTCCACTTTTACTTTATCCCATTAAATCAATGACGAAATCTTATTGATAATTGGCTTTAACACACTATTTTACCTGTTCTCTTCTTTGTATTCAGGTGGTTGTTTACCCTAGTATACTCCATCATTTCCTCCTTAGCCTAACAGAATAGCCTTTTTTTTTTCTTAAGTCCTTACCTTCCATCTTAGGATCAATACTGTATATTGGTTCCAAAGCGGAAGAGTGGTAAGGACTGGGCAATAGAGGTTAAAAGTGACTTGCCCAGGATCATGCAGCTAGGAAGTGTCTGAGGCCAAATTTGAACAAAAGACCTTCCATATCTTGGCCTGGCTCTCAATACACTGAGCCTGCTAGCTGCCCCCCACAATAGTCTTCTAATTGGTTTTCCATCTCTCATCTGTAATCCATCCTCTGTGAAACTACCAAAAATAACCTTGTGAAGTCACAAGTTCGTGCATGTCATCCCCCTACTCAAAATCCTTCCATAAGTCCCTGTTGCCTAGAGAGGAAAAAATGCAAAATCCTCATCCTTGCATTTAAAAGGCTTTCTTTCCAAAATCTTATTTCTACTGGCCTATTATTCTAACATTATTTTATATTGTTCTACTTTATGAACTCTGCATTCCAACCAAACTGGACTCCTGGCTGATTCCCAGACTTAACTATACTCCTGGTTCTTTGCATTTACTGTAGTCTTTCTCCCAGGCTTGGAATACATTCTTTACTTATCTCTCCCTCTCGGAGTCCTAGTTTTTCTTTAGGAGTAAGCTCAGGGGTCTATTTTCCCTAGTTATTAGGGCCGTCTCTTCCTCTTTTATTTTCCTTCTTTTGCCCATCTTTGTGCATATATGTATCTCACCACCATCAGCAGCACCCCCACCTTTAGCAAGATATATGTCTTGTAGAGTGTGGACTGTTTGGCAAGATCAGCCAAACTGTAACTGCCACAAAGAATCTCATTATGCCTGGTTCACAGTCGTTAGACCAGTTTTCATAAGGTATATAAGGGTATGTTTGCTATATGGAAATTTTACAAATAAATGCTAGCGCTGGTCTTTCTTTTGTGAATGAATTGAAAATCTTCCCTGGGAAATGTATTAAGTAAAAGCTATAAACTCCTTAAATGCTATTTTCTTTAATAATGATTTTGATATCTTTTCTGTTGTGATTTTTCCCTTGTTCACCTTTTTTATTGGTAATATGATTTTTCTCCTGCCTATTGTCTTTTCCTCAAGGCTATTTCCCTTGGCAGTGGTGAAGTTATTTAATGATAAAGAAAGCTCCATTAGAATCCTGATTGTTTCCATTACTGCTTACCTATGCAATTTGTTGCTTTTCATTATTTTGCTTCATGTTTCTAAACCAGTGGTTTCCAAGTGAGTCTGTAGAAAAACCTTATGTAGTCTAAGGCTTGATTCTCAAAGAAGAGTGTTATCAATCAATAAAAGGGTAGGTCATGTCACATTCCATCCTTCTCCTCCCATAACCAATGTAGTGTTTGTTTCCAACACAGGTATGCCATTCTAGAAATATTCCCCAGACTATCCCTTCTACTTGCTGGCCTTCCTGAGCAGTTCAGGGCATGTGCTCCTCAGGGTAATTATAATCTATCCTAACTCAAATACATGACACAATTGGGTGAATAAAATTTCCTTAAGCTACTCGACCCCACCACTCTCTTCCCTCCATTACATCATGACTAGAAGCTTCATGTCCCTGTGAAATTAATTGAGTAAGCCTTTCCTCCCAGTTTTATTTTTCTTTTGTAATGGGAAAAAATGAGTAGCACAGTAGGAGCAGATGTGATGGGTATGTATTTATATTATCTTTCCCCTAAACACACACATCTATACTTCCCTATTTCTGTGGAGGACCCCACTATCCATACTTTCTCCTAGGTTTCCAATCTCCATCGATTGCCCTTTACCTTTCACTTTCCCTACCCCACAAATCCATCGAATTAAAAAATCTTGTTTCTACCTCTCTAATATCTCCCATATCCATCTCTTTGGCACAGCTGCCAAAGTCATTTTTCTAAAATGCTTTTTTGGTGAGATATAAATTTTATTCAAAAGATTAAATATTCTTCAGATAGCTTTTCCTATTAAAATTCTTGTGTAGTTTTGCTCAGACAACTGAAATTGGAAAACGGAATGGTGTGGCCAATGAAAGTGATTGCTCATGAGTGCTCATCAGCCAGCTTTTCTAAAGCTCTGGCCATGTCACTTGTTCTCCTATTCAGTAAATGACTCTCCACTGACTCTAGAAAAATATTATTTTGCTTTTAACTCATAATTCTTACTTGTTTTTATATAAGTTTTAAAATATTTCAAATCATTGATAAATTAGTATGCATATATGTATGTATATGTACACACATATATATGTAAATATATATGTATTGGAGGTGCATACTCAAAATTTTTTCCACTGAGGGATGTGGTGAAAAACTCTAGAGACACTGCCCTAAATCACTGAAAATATATTTCCCTGATTATAGGCATTATTATTTTAGAGATGGGTTTATTATATCTCCTAATCCATGCCCTTAGGAACTGAAAATCTGAAATATCACTGACAGAGGTCAAACATTAGAAATTTTTCCATCAGAAAAGTCAAAGCCATAAAGCCTTCTGTAGATGTTCCAGCCCCCTTGAACTTTTCTGATACCACAAGTCTTTGCCTTACCCATATACCTGGTGGAGACTCAAAATGAGAATCAACTATGAGGAACTTCACTGACACCCCCTTCTCCAAATCACTTGGGACCTCTGCTGGTTGGAAAGAGTATCTTCATTAAAGATATTAATCGCATTAAATTTTTAAGTCTTCCACCCTATATCAAAGTCCTGGGAAGTGCCAAAAATTGCTCTAAATTTTAGATACTGGTATACTTTCTTCACAAACTTAGGCTACTATTCTCAGGCTAGCAAGTGCTCTCTTCCTTGTTCTTTTTTATTGGCTGTGGCTCCCGATTTCTTTCTCCAGAGTTCTCAAGGACACGGTAGGTATCCCCAGTGTGTTCAAAGACACTGCCAGAGCAAAGAGATTTCAGCCACTATAGAGCCACTTAGTCCAAAGGGTCTCTGGACTCATAAGGTCTACCTGAACCTGTTTTAAGGTAAACACTTAGTTATATGGTAGATAGATCATTCCTCCTAAGAAAAAGTGATATCTACCAGAAATGATTTTAAAAAACCACCACCAAAAACCAACCGAGTCCCAAGCATAGCAGAGGACTTTCGGGATCTTGAGATCACTAGTCATTATCTTTCTGCTGTTTAGATGCGATTGCTAGACTCCCACCTATGTTTTCTTGTTTGACTTCTACCATTTAATGGAAATTGTGTTCAAGAAATCTATTCTAATTTGTATCCTATTTTTGAAGGTTATGAGATTGTATATAATAGAAGTATGGATAGGAATCACAAAGTTAAAAATCTCAACTAAAAGTTAAGGGGAAGAATTCCTGTTATTGTGTTTAGCATAGTGTCTGGTACAAAGTAGATACTTAATAAATGTTTATAAATTTGTTGGAAATGACTTATGAAAATGAATTATTCCCTAGGCAGCAGGTTACCATAGAATCATTGCTACTCCTAGGGGCAATCAAATTAATGAACTATTGGTAGTAATTGAATTAATCTTATTTTGGAGGTCATCCTGATCAGATTCTTTTGCTCATATTAACAGTAATTGCTAAATAGTGATTGATTGTTCTATAAATGAGATGTGCTTATTAGGCTGCCTTTAGGGAAAACATTCATATGCCTTATATAGACTTAACAAGCTTTATAGAAGAATATTTTTAATAGCCTTTAGTCATGAAATCAGTCCGCTTTTATTTAGTAGCTACTATGTCCAAGGCACCATGTTATACTCAAGAGGATAAAGATTCAAACAATAAAATGTTTCCCAGGTCTCAAGGAGCTTATATTCTATCATGGGGAGGCAACATACTTGTTCTGAATACATTTAAAAAAGAATAACTACAAAGTAGGTAAATAGGAGGTATTTAGGAGGTTGGACACTCGCAGTTGGGGGTGGATATCATGCAAATATTAATGTAGAAGATGATGTTTGAGGTTTGTGTAGTTTTTGAGGTGTACCTTGAAGGAAGAGAAGGATTCTGTGAAGTAGAGCTAAGGAAGCAATACTGTTTCAGACAATGGAGAATGACTACGGCAAAAGTAATGAATAGAAGATGGTGCGTTGGGTATGAGAAACAGTGGGAAACCATCTTGGCTAGAACCTCAGAGTGTGGGAGAGGGGAGGGGAAGGAGAGAAAAGGTGAGAGAGCAATGTTCAGTCAGACTGGAAATAGAAATTGGGGGTCAGGTTGTAAAAGGCTTCAAAAACTCAGCAGAAAACTATATTTCATTCTAGAGATAATGGGGAGCTACTGGAGTTGAGCAGGGAAGTGGCATTGGTCAGATCTGTGCTTAAGGAAAATTCCTTTGTCAGCAGTGTACAGGATGAATTGGAGTGGGAAAGACTTGAGGCAGAAAGAACAATAAGGAGGTTGTTGTAGATGAAAGCTGATGAGGTCCAGAAATAATGTGGTAACTTAGAGAGCACAGAGAAAGGACTCAAAGCAAGATATATTGTGGAAGTAAAGATGCTTTAGGATTTACCTTCATCAACTGACTGGATCTGTGAATTGAGAGAGCGAAAAGTCCAAATAGAAGGCTGACATTACCAACCTGGAAGACAGAAGGTGGATGGTGCTTTAGAAAGAAACAGAGAAGTTTGTAATGAAGGATTTGAGGAAAAGATGAGTTCATTTTGGGGCATGTTGGGTTTCAGATGCTTCCGGGACATCCATTTTAAAATTTCTAACAGATGACTGGTGATATGCAACAAAAACTTAGGGGAGAGCCTGGGGCAATTTATTAGTTTTATTCACAAAATAATTAATTGCTCAAGCTCTGGGAATGGATGAGGATACCAAGAGATATACCAAGAGAGAGAAGGAGACTCTAGGATTGAACCTTGGGGAACGCTTAGAGGTAGGTGACGTCCGAAGAGGTGGAGACAGGTAATGTTCTTCGCATATGATTTTGGTTCTCTTCCAACTCTCCAGGCAGGACAGAGGCCTGTGGTTTCAGATCAGCTCATGGCAGGTGGCAACTAGCTCCCCAGATGGCTCATGCAGCAAACCAAAAAACATGAGCCAGATTTCCCTTTTTATCCATAAATGGCCCCATTTCTGATCCATATCAATGATATATCAGATTTTCAGTTCCCAGGGTCTCTAGGGCAGTGATGGGCTGGATTGGATGGCAGATTTAAGACCATCTATGAAATCATAAATTTTAGATATCGAGAAATATCTATGCAATGATTTAGGATTATATAGGGAAAAAGTGACAAGCAATAAATTGCATAGGTAAGCAGGAAGGTATACAGCCAGTATTATAATGGATTTTTTTTTTTATTTTTAAACTAACTTGACCACTGCTAAGGACAGTGGCAATGAAATGAGTTTGTGTTTTTTTAAAGCCAACAGGAAGGCCCTTGCTTAAGGAGTTTACAGCTTTCTCTTGATACATTTCCTAGTAACCAATGTCCATTCTTTCACAAAATAAAGGATAGCCTTTGCAATGATCAAAATCTTAAACATCAGACATTTTTATTTATCTCATAAAAAGGCTTATAGTAATTATAAACTAGACTTTATGTAATATGTTGTTACACAGGATCATAGATTTAGTTATTATTATTATATTTTTAAACTCTTACCTTTTGTCTTAGAACCAGTACTGTGTATTGGCCTCAAGGCAGAAGAGCAGTAAAGGCTAGGCAATGGGGGTTAAGTGACTTGCCCAGGGTCACACAGCTGGGACTTGTCTGAGGCCAGATTTGAACTTAGGACATCCAGTTTCTAGGCCTGGCTCTCAATCCATTGAGCCACCCAACTGCCCCTAGGATCATAGATTTAGAAGGGATTGTAGATAGGATTAAGTCTTATCTCAGCTCTTTGTTGAGGAGGAAATGAGGCCTTGTGTAGCTAAGGGACTAACATAAACTCAAAAGTAAGTATCAGAACAAGAACTTGAACTTAGGTTCTCTAATTCTAATACTATTATTTATTTTTCCTATTCTACCACTTCATATCTCTTTTAATTTAGGAGGCCTTTCTCACATATTGTTTTGGTTTGTCTTTTTTTCCTGAACCCCAAGTGGAGTATTTGGCTTTGTAATAACTTTGAAACTGATTATTGCTGTTTTTAATACCAAGAATAGTAAATCTCACTATTATTTCCATTTTATAGAGGAGAAAACTGAGACTTGGAGAGGGGATTTGCCAATGATCACACAACTAAAAAGTATCACAGACAGTATTCGAACTCAGGTCTTTATTCCAAGTGGAGTCTTCCACTCTTTATCCTCTATCATGTCACCTCCCATTGATCACAGATTTGAGAATTTTACCTGCATTCTTACACAATTCAAACAATGGTATTATGCTCCTATTTAGAAGTATAGCCATCAGAAATTATAATAGAAACCTATGGAATGCAAATAAAGTAATTGTTTTCCACTGGATTCTTTTCCATTTCTGGAGCCTATACAGGGTCCTTGAGATAGCTACGCTTCATAAAAGACAAATCAAGAGGAGAATGGATTTCTGAAACACAGGTGGGAAAAGGGGGTGTTTGCATTGAGCTAAATTAGGCTTAGCTAAGTCAAGTCAACAGGCATTTATTAAACACCTCCATGTCCTAGGCACTGTGTTAAGTACTGAAAAATTAGTGACCATTTCACCTTCAGTGACAGTTTCTCTACCATATGGAAAATCAGCTGGGCTGATGCAGAGGATAGATAGACTGTTGGACATGGAATTAAGAAGATGTGACTTTGCATTCTGTCTAAGACAATTATTACCTCTGTGACCCTGGCCAAATCATTTGACTTCTCCCAGACTCAGTTTCCTCATCCTTTAAGAGAGCAATAATAAGAGCATTTACTTTATTTATGAGATTCAAATGAGATAACATATGAAAGTGCTTTTACTCTAAGTGGAATCGTCTGCTCTTTATACTCTATCATGCTAGCTCTCTTTTAACATAAATTTGAGAATTTCACCTGGTCTTACTCAATTTAAACAATGGTTTTGTGTTACTATGTGGGAGCACAGTCATCAGAAATTATAATAGAAATCTATGGAAATCAATGAGAATGATTGTTCTCTACCCTAAAATGTTCTTTAAGTGCTAGCTGTTAAGGGAGAGACTATAGGCACTTTGCTAAATGAATTGAAATATTTGCCAAGTTTACTGTAGTGCCTTACTGATTTGAACGCCTTGCTGAATACTCCACTTTTCTCACCATACTAGCTTTTTTCTTTTTAACTCTTAGTTCGTGTTTTTTGAGAGGGTATTTTGGGGCTTCGGATCCACTTGAAGATATTTATTGAACTTTATTGGCCAATTATATCAATTTGGATGTTCTTTTGGAATAGACTTATCTACAGTAATGGAGCAAAATACAACCCATTCATTTGACCATAGAATTGGGACCATTTGAATAAATGCTTGGCACATTTCTGAATTATGTAGAGCAGTGAATTCACTAGTAAATAAATATGTCTACCAAAGTTGACTGAAATAGCAAAGGCCAAATATGAATGGATTACTGTGTACAATTAGGACATCTGATTGTATATGGAATTAACTTTGCAAATGAGTTGGTGTTTGTGATATTTTTCTGTGAGTGTCTGAAAGGTAGATTCTAAGTGCTTGCCTAAATGAATTAGTTTGGGCATAGGTAGAGAACTCCATGTGTAGGACAATAGGTATTGACTGATGCTTGAGTTTTCTTAGATAGAAGAGTATGAGGCCTCTCGGTAAATGTATGTGAATGAGTTTGCTATATAAGGCTCTCTGAGTTGATCTATATGAGAGCACCTGTTTGACTAGATGTATGGCTGGTTATCCCTGACTAACCTCAAGACTGAATGAGACATTGTGTGATTGAATAATAGTTTGATTTGTTTTCTGAATCCATGATAGGCAAAAGGCTAAGCTTATGAGTGAATCTCTAATCACCAGGCATTCACTAATGTTTCCTCTAAAACCTGAACTTTCCAATTACTCAGTTTACTCAGCTCCCATAATTTATTTACTCTTCTACTCCACCTCAGTCAAATGCAGGGAAGGATGTTCATATCCCTAATCACACCATAATCCCAGAGTGTTGTGGTTCCGTATTCAAGAACTTTGGAATTTATCTCATCATTCCATGAAAATAGCCTATTATTTCATCTCTCACTATTCCCTATAACTAAATTCATTTTTCATTCTCACCATGAATGGCCATCCTTATACTCCTCCATTTTCCCCAACCCATCATCCTTAGTTTTGCTATATTTTTATCACTTCTCAATCTTTACCCCTTACTGAATCAGTTGTACACTATCCTCTACTTTTAAATCTCTTTAACTTTGTCCTTTTGCCAATCATACCTTGAGAAGTTCTAATTGTGGATTGTGCCTACCGTCTACCTCCTTACTCCTACTCATGTGTTGCTAAATAGAGGGAGGGGAAATCATGCAATCATTTTTTCAAGGTCCACTGCAAATTGTGTTACATGAGCTCAAGAGGACCTTCATTGCATTAACACAATCAAAATACAATAGCCTTTGGTCAGTCCTAACCTTCCTTGATCTCTCTGCTGTATTAAAATGAATAAAACATTCATTAAGCATTACTTTGTGCAAAGGACTGTGCTAAGAGCTGGTATTACAAACAGAAAAGTAAGGAAGTCCCTGATTTCAAGGATTTCACATTCTAATATGATGTAGTAACTACCTCTCCAGGTTGTTGTGAGGCTTAGAGAAGATAATATTAATAAAGGTTTAGCACAGTGCCTGGCACATAATAGTAGGTGACCAATAAGTACTTATTCCTCCCATTCTCTATTCTAATGGGAGAGTCAACATGCAGTGAAGAGTTCAGCTGCAAGCTAGATATAAAAGTACAGGGGACCTTAGGATAGAGTAGCAGAACAGATGATTTTATCCTTTTTCATTAATGTCATTTCCACTGATGAAATCATATGTGTTTCTGATGTTGAACCATTTGTTTCTGACATTGAATTGGGCTGGATGCACTGCTATTCCAAAGGCTCTTAGGTTCAGGGCACTTGTCTGTCTCCATCAGGGTCTAAAGGGATATGGTAAAGGTGGTGGTGGTTTGATCAGCTTAGTGCCTCTCTCTTTACCTCAGGGGCCTTGCTTTTTCAGCTAGTTTGGCTTTCCTACGCTGTGAATGGCAGTTGTTTGGCAATTGGTGGGGATAACTGGCTCTTTGTCCAGGAATGACTGGGAGAGCTGGACTGGAAGCAAGAACAGTGGTCTGGGGTGCTGCCAGCCTCATGGTTCCTGCACTTATCTGCCAACAGATGGGCAGCTGTTGGTTGACAGCTGTTGCTGCTGATGAGGAAGGTGGCCCTCTTTTTCACAATGTTTCTCCCTTTAATGACAGAACCAGACTGGTGATCTGGGAAACACTGCTCTTCTCCAGGTTCTTGGGTTCATGTTCCTGGGATATCTCCATCAGAGTATAAGAGGAGTTGGTGGTCAAAATGATGGCGATAATTTGACTCGTCCAATTCATACAGCTCCTTTACCTCCAAGATACTCTACTGCTTCAGTAATACTTCTGGCTTCCCCCAGGTTAGAGGTTGATTGGAAGTTAGTAGGGATGGTTAAGCACTAGAGATACAAAGACAAAAAGCAAAAGAGTTCTCTCTCTTCCAGGAAATCACTAATGAGAGAGACAAGATATCTAACTATCTGCCTATCCATTTATTGAACTATATGACATATAATACATACACATATACCTATATGTTATCTATATACTATGCATATAGATCTATATATGTATGTATATGAACATAGATACATTACATACATACAAAATACAAATTATATATCTATGTAATATAAAATTTTGTCTCTCTCAGTGAGCTATATATACATATATGTATGTATGCACACATAAGTATGCATAGTATAATAACATAGCAGGTTTTTAGTAAATTCTTATTGATTATCATGAAAAAAGATGATAACTGAACCACCAAATTTTTCCTGTGTGTCTCTGTTTACAGTGTGAAAGACAGGAACTCTTGTAAAGAACTAATGGTTTCATTCATGTTCATTAGGTACATTGAAGTCATATAACCAGGAATAGCCCATAGTGCATTGCCTTCTTCACCACAGCAGAACTTTTTCATCTGATAGAGTCAGTCTTCTGTGAATGCCATGAGACTTTCCAAAGGTGCTTTCATAACCTCACATCTTAATGTATATCACATCTTTAGGACTACCTTTTTTTATTATAATCTGTTTTGTAGAGTTTCCTATAGAAGCTTCTTAATGCCATTCAATACTACGAGTTAAAGCACACATTTTAGTACTGACTGATGACAGCTCCCTGATTGTCCCTTTCATATCACCCATTGATATGTGTTCTTGCCTCATCCCTGCTCCTTGTTTTCCTTTAATTCTTCCCCTTTACACCAAGCTTAAAATATTTTTCAAGTCTTGATTCTCTTAGACCAAGCCAAATTGCCAGAATTATCAAGCTCAAGATGTTTTGTTTCACTTTAACAGAGAGAAGAAGGAATAGTATGTGATAGGAAGTCATCAGTGGTGCTTATTTGAATGCCTAAAATTCTTCCACTTGTTTCTGGAGAAGTGTATAATATATGTGGCTACTGTTTACTTCTACTCCTAGGGTTGGAGAAAAATAGTAATCACCAGAGAAGGGGGCCAGTGTTCACCAAAATGAGCATAAGAGACTTCACTCTGGAAGAGAGAAATCTGATATAGGGAGGTCAAGGGAATTTCTGTTTTACATATAAAGAGAAAAGAAGAAACAGAAGGGGGAAGAAAACATGGAAGAAAGAGAATTTAAGAAGCATCTTTATAATCAACACATGACAATTAATGTCCACAGCAACTTAGCATTTGATATATCCAAAGATCCATGCTTTTGGGGAAAGAACTCAGTATCTAACAAAAACTGCTGGGAAAACTGGAAAACAGTATGGCAGAAACTAGGCATAGTCCAACATCTCACACCATACACAAAGATAAAGTACAAATTGATGCTTGATCTAGAAATAAAGGATGATTCCATAAATAAATTAGGGGAATGTGAAAATTTTCCTGTCACACTTATGGATAAGGGAAGAATTTATGTCCAAACAAGATGTATTATGAAAGATGAAACAGATAATTTTGATTATATTAAATTTAAAAGATTTTGTACAAACAAAACCAATGCAATCAAGATTAGAAGGGAAACAACAAATTTGGAAAAAAATTATATTGTGTTTTAGAAAAAAAAAGTCTCATTTCTCAAATATATAGAGGACTGAGTCAAACATATAAGACTATAAAGCATTCCTCAAATGAAGAATGGTCAAAAGCATTTCTCAAAGGGAGAAATTAAAACTATCCAAAATCAATGAAAAAATGTTCCAAATCACCATCACTATTGATTAAGGAAGTGCTATAAAATAGCTCTCAGATATTACTTCAAATCTGTTAGATTGACTAATATGATCAAAAAGGAAAATGATGAATATTGGAAGGGATGAGGGAAAATTGGGACACATACATTGCTGGCAGAACCATGAACTGATACAACCATCCTGGAGAGCAATATGGAACCAGACTCAAAGGGTCATAAAACTGTGCATACAGGGAATGGCTGAACAAATTGTGGTATATGATAGTGATGGAATGCTATTGTTCTATAAGGAATAATGAATCAATGGATTTCTATAAGAACTGGAAAGACCTACATGAACTGATGAGAAGTGAAATAAGCAGAACCAGGAGAACATTCTACACATTAACTGAAACACTGTGGGATGATCAAATATAATTGACTTTGCTACTAAAAGCAATGCAATGATCCAGGACGATTCTGAGGGACTTATGAGTAAAAATGCTATCCACATCTAGAGAAAGAACTGTGGGAATAGAAATCCAAAAGAAAACATATGAATTATCACTTGTATATAATGATATATGATTTGGGGTTTTGGTTTTAAAATATTACTTTATTACAAAAATGAATAATATGCAAATGGGTTTTGAGTGAAAGCATATGTATAACCCAGGGGGAGAGAATAGTGGAGGGAGACAACAAGAATCATGTAAACATGGGAAAAAATTAAAAATTAAATTAAATTAAAAAATAAAACTATGCATTACCACTGCCGGGTTTGTATCCCAAGGAGATTAGAGATAAGAGAAAGGGTTCTAACTGCATCAAAATATTTTAGCAGGTCTTTTGTAGTGGCAAAGAATTGGAAACTGAGGGGTTGTCCATCACTTGGAGAATGGATAAACAAATTGTGGCATAAGATTGTAACCAAATACTATTGCAACATAAGAGAAGATGAACATAATGAGTTCAAAAAATCCTGGAAAGACTTATGTGAACTGATGCAAAGTGAAGTGAGCAGAACCAGGAGAACAATGTATACAGCATTAGAAGTATTATATGATGATCAACTCTAAAAGACTCAATCATTACCAGCAAAGCAAGTGTCCAAGATAACTACAAAGGACTCATGATAAAACTATTACTTTTCTTCAGGAGCTCTATGTTCTAGGAAAGCTATTGTCTAAACTTAAAATTGTATTTTGTATCTTCATATTAATACAGGTTGGGAATATAGTCTTTCCTTATCTTTGCCTCTCATAATTCTTTACTCTTTTCAATGCCGAAGTTGGGGGTCCATCTTATTCATGAAGCATTCCTTGATTACAATTGTTAATACTTTAGTACCTCAAATTATTTTGAATTTAATGAGCTACATCTCTCTCTCTCTCTTTCTCTTTCTTTCTCTCTCTGTGTGTCTTTCTCTGTCTCTATCTCTTTCTCTTCTTTTCTCTCTCTTTCTCTTTCACACTCACATCACATCACACAATACTGCACCACACCACACACCCCCTACCAGGAGAATATAAGCTTCTTGAGAGCTGTTTTTATTTATATCTTTTTTTAAATTTTCCATGGTTACATGGTTCTTGTTTTTACTTTCCCCTTTACCCCCTTCACCCCCTCATATCCAACCCGCATTTCCATTAGTTTTAACATGTGTGATCAATCAAGACTTATTTACATATTATTGATAGTTGCATTGGTGTGGTCATTTAGTGTCATATCCCCAACCATGTCCGCATCAACCCATGTGTTCAAGTGGTTGTTTTACTTCTGTGTTTCCACTCCTGCAGTTCTTCCTCTGAATGTGGGTAATGGAGAGCTGTTTTGATTTGTTTTATTTGTATTTCAAGAATCTAGCTGTGGCTTTGGATGATGGAATGAAAAAAAGGCAACATTGATTAAATGCTTATTCTGTGCCAGGTATGTGGCATACAAATGGCAAGAATGAGACAGGCTCTCCTCCCTTGGACCTCATATCTGGAATATGACATATATAAAATAAATCAGTCATTGGCCTAAAATTCTCCAGACTTCAGCAATACAGTGATTACAAAAGCCCAGAGACTTAGAGGGCATATTAGAAGACCAAATAGAAAAGGTGAGAGGGCTTAAGGATAAGGTGGTAGGACCTGACAGTCTTTTTGGCAAGACTTTTAGTAATTGACTCCCAGAACATGAATAAAAACTTTTCCCTGATTTCCAAATTGGAAGGTTAAGATCCTCAGGGAGTGGACATAGGGTAGACAAGAAGGAAGAGTCCTCCTAGGTTCTTCAGAAGGGGTCTGGGTAGCTTGTATAGGGCATTGTCAGGGAAGGGACAGAAGAACAAGAAGTCTATGGTTCTTCCTTGAGATTTGTATTGCTATTCCTTATCTTGTTTGATCATTTCACAAACAAACCTTTCTTCATATTGAACCTTCCCATGTGATAAAGAGTAACTACAAAAATTCTGGACATAGGGGCCATATTTGTCAGCATATACAACATTTTTGATTTCATTATCTATTCCCTGTCACCTCCATTGGTTTTTCAATTACTCAAATTTAATTTCCTTTTAGCTATTTACGTTGTGGTAGCCAGGTTTTTGTTCTTTTGATTTTGTTTTAGAAGGTATTTAATAATTTTTAATTGAATTAAGTTCAACAGAGCTGTACAATAATGGGATGGATTACTTGGAAATATTCACTGGAATATTTAGTCAGAGACTGGATGATCATCTGGCAAAGATGATGTTAATAGGATTCTTGCACTGGGGAAGAAGCTGGACTATTTAGCTTTTAATATTGTTTTTTAACTTCATAATTTTAATTCTATCCATAGCGTGGGAGTCATTCTCTGTTGCAGGAAGAGATATTGTTACTTTCTTTCATATAAAGACTAGACACCGTTTTAATGTCACTAGCTACACTGGCTAGGATCCCATCTCTGGTGAGAAATCACTTCTCTTTCTTCTTCGGCAAATTCCTTTTGGGTAGAGGGAATTGCCAAGCATGGTTTCTCACGCCAAGGAGGAAATTTTGTTGTTGTTCAGTTGTTCAGGCACATCCAATTATTTATGACCCAGTGGACCATAACACACCAAGCCCTTCTATCCACCAAAGTCTGTCCATACTCATGTTCATTGCTTCCATGACATTATATATCCATCTCATTCTCTGCCATCAATCTTTCTCAACATCAGGGTCTTTTCCTATGAATCGTGTCTTCTCATTATGTGGCCAAAGTATTTAAAATTCATTTTCAGTATTTGAATTTCCAGTGAATAGTCTGAACTAACTTCTTTAAGTATTGACTCACTCAATCTCTTTACAATCCAAGGGACCATCAAAAGTCTTCTCCAACACCTCAGTTTTGAAGTTTCTATTCTGCAGTGCGCAGCTTCCCTTATATTCATTGAGCTCACTCAGTTGTACCTTACTACTAGAAAAACTATATAGCTTTGACTATATAGAGCTTTGCCAGCAAGGTGATGACTCCATTTGGGGTTTTCTTGCAAAAGTACTGGAATGGTTTGCCATTTTTTCTCTAACTCATTTTACCAATGAGGAAACTGAGGCAAAGAAGGACCATATAGCTACTAAGGATGTGAGTCCAGATTTAAACTCAGAAAGATGACTATTTCTGACTCCAGGTCTAGCACTCTATCCACCACGCCACCTAGCTATCCTGTTGAGGGGATACTCTACAAAAGAAGAATGAGAATTGAGAGGGATCATATATGGGAAAGCTAGAGCATAAGGATTTGTGTCAAGTATAATTCTATATCATTTTATATTCATCTTCAAAGATATCTGGTTTTAGAAATTGATTATTTTGCAAACTAGGAATCTTGAAAATTGGCATTTCTTCTTCATGAGAAGCTCTTTGCTTTCTTCTATTAACTTCCCCCCTCCCTTTACTTTGTGAATTATAAATTCTCCTTTTATTATGAATTATGAATTCATTCCTCACCTTTCTTCCAAAGTAACTTGTGAGACAGCATGCTGATTCTGTAGTCAGGCATGGCATTATTAATTACCTGAATGACCCTGGGCAAGTCATTTGACTCCTTAGGGCTGTACTTTCTCTATATCTAAAATGAGAATGTCAGATTAGATAACCTTTGAAGTCTTTTATGTGCTAAATCTATGATTCTCTCAATCATTATGCATGCCCTATTTATTAGCTAACCTCTTTGCAGTGACATCAGGAAAAGAAAAACTTTGTTCTGGGTGTAGAGATGCCCTGAAATCTCTGAGTACCCTCAACAGCCAAGCTTAGTGCTCTGCTGATTCAAATTTATTACTGTTTTTATTGCTAAAAGTGGATGTGTTTTAGGAAGCTGCATTCATGATGCTGTTTGTGAAGTTGTGTTTACTCGTTTACTTAAATTTACATTTTCTCTTTGCATCCTTCTTCAGGTTCTCCACCTCACTCTGTTCTCTCTCTATATACTGAGCACATTTCGTATCTATGTTATATACCTTAGCACAATCATAAATCATTTTGTGTTATCCTACTATATATTTTTATATTTTATCTTATGTAAGCACATTGAAAATAAAGACCAAATTTCATGGTTTTCTTGTATTCTCCATAATGCATATTATGCGTAATTCTAGGCTCATGGAAGGCACTTAAGTAGTACTTGTTAATAAGTACTAACAAAAATGGTCAAAGCCATCTTTAGGAAAATATGTTTTTATGTCACTCAAGGTTTAAGGAGAAGTAAAAAAAGGAGAAAGATTATACAGCTCGTTTTTTTTTTTTTGCATTTAATTTGGATTCAAGCTATTGTGAACAAATAATGGTTTTTGGAGGTAGTTATCGTGGATTCAGAAAACATTGGAAGGAACTCTTTCCTTGTGATTTTGTTGGCCAACTTTTTGTTTCCATAATTCTTATGGTTAAAATGTCTTGAAAACTGACAAGGAAAACAAGATCTGACCCCTGGAAAAGCATTGCATCCACAATATGTAACCTTCTAATTATACTTGTTTTGTCAATTAAATGACCTTATGCTTTGCATTCTGTTTCTGGAGTTCATGGAGATAGAACTGAGAGTTCTTTCAAGTGACTTGAGACCATTTCATTAGACCATTTGTTTATGTACATACAACTTCACTTTAGATGATTCTCTTTCCTCAAAAATCTAGAAACAGAAACTTATAAGGGCTGTAGAAATTTGGTTTTATGAGCTTCTTTTTTCATAAGCATATATTAACTCACTGTGTGCTCCTTGCTTTTGACTGTGAGGAGCAAAGGCCATCCTTCATAGTTCTTCTTTCCTAGGATATCTTTAACCACTTTGGCACTCTTTAAGACTACATTTTAAGAGAAATCAAATACAAGTCAAATGGGAAGTTCACATTGACGCTTTGTTAAATAGTCTACTTACCTTTTCATTTTCATACTAACTCAGTGAAGTGATTTTAAGATTGACAGATGTTATCTGTCAAAGCATATATTGCAAATAAATGAATGACATTCATTTCCAGTGTTTCGTCCACCTAATCCTTATCCTTTTCCCCTACACAATAATCTGATTATTGTTATTATTATATATGCTCTGTGTTCTCTTCTATTTGATAAGCATTTTCCCTGGTAGGTACCATTCTCATTATCCATCAATATTTAACAATAATCAAACACCAAGTACTCCACAATATTGTGTATATTTGAAAGGGAAAAGTTATCCCACCTCAAAGCAGCTTATAGTCTAAATTATCCTTGATAATAGGACCATGCTGCACAGAAATATATTTCCTAGAGTTCTAAAGTTCCCTGAGAAGTTCTTGTTCTCTGATCTCACTTGAAGAATAGGTTTGCTTTAAAATGTTTTCCAACTCAAGGATATTCCATTGACTTTTTCTTTTCTCCTGAAAGTATTAGAGGAAGCATGTTACAGAGTAGATCAGCTTTCTTCCCATTTGCTGATACTTACTGAAAGAGCTGATGGCAAACAGATCTTTACTGCCTCAATATGTACTTCTCCAAAGTCATAGCCAATAAGACCTGACAAACTGACATCCCCAATCCATCAATGGAAGGAAGTTAAAAGGAAGAGCATCTTAAAACTGACTACTTTGTGTATAGAAGAAAGACACCATAAATATGTCAGGGGAGTTCGGCTAAGTTGTAACCATCTGTTTTCAGAAGAAATGTCATTTTTGTTTGTTTTAAATTATACTTTATTGAAAAAATTTGTCTTTAGGTCACAGTAATTTCTGGGGAGAGGGGGAATGACAAATATCACTAGCTTTATATTGAACTCTCTCATGACAAGGAGCAATAGGTAAGCAAAAACATTGAATACAGTGACTGCATCTGATAATGTATATAACATTCATCCTAAAAGTCACGTGCCTAACTGCCCTGAAAAGGGAAATAAATTTCATTATATATCCTCTAGTACCTTCAGTATCATTTCAATCCTTCAGATTTTTAATTATTTTTAATGTCTGGCATTGCTTTTGTCAGGTGTATTGGTCTTTCACCCCACCTTGTGAAGAGCTTAATTTTTGTACATGTTTATACAATTTTTAATAATCATTTTCTGACATTTTGTGATCCATGTTCTTTCCATCCCTTCCCATCTATCCAAGATGGCAGATAAGATGATCTAGGCTGTATATATCTTATCATATCATATATATTTCCACATTCATTATGGTGTATTGGTGTATTGATGTTTCCAAAAAAATCATGAGCTGATTTTAATAAAAGAAATCAAAATAGAATTCATGATTATAGATTATTTTATTTTGTATCAGTTCTTACAAACCTTACCATGTGTAGTATGCCTCTTTGCCCTCCCAACACAGTCTTAATATCCTCTAAAGTCAAAACACAACTCCCTTTATCACCCCACTACAGTAGAGAGCCTGTCTGTTCCACACTTGAGATACTTACCCATTGGAAACTCCAAGTCCTAATGACTTGGGATTACAGGTTTAGCTCGAATACATGCTCAAATGGGTTAAATGCATGGATTTGATTAAATAGCATTTCTGGTTCACTAGGAAAACCTTATCCTATAAATCTACAGGTCATAAATATCTTGGCAATCTGTTTAAACTCATGTCACAATAGGGTAAGCAATCTACATCTGCTTACAAGTAAAATTTTTTAAAAATCGAGTGATTCCTCACATTAGACCTTCAATACCCTTATCTGTGAAGTCATGAGAAACTCCCCTAAATAGGAATCTTTTCTGTGACTCTTATCGCACCAATATTCTAGGGATACAACACCCTCATTTCCTCTATATTCATTTATATTTATTTGACTTTTACCTTCCATCTTAGAATCATACTATGTATTGGTTCTAAGGCAGAAAAGTGGTAAGGGCTAAGCAATGAAAGTTAAGTGATTTGTCCCAGGTCACACAGGCTAACTGAAGTCAGATTTGAACCTAGGACCTCCCATCTCAATCCACTAAGCCACCTCGATGCCCCTGCCTCTATATATATAATAGACAATGTAATAAAATTGATATCAATAAGTACATTTAATTTTGAAAAGAATATCTAAAAGTAGATGACCTAATATAAAAACAAATTGGAAAACTAATTACAGTCTTAAAAATAAAAGAAAAAAATATTCATTTTTCTCCAATGGATCCTGATTATGTTAATGGAGAACCAGCATAAGAATCCCTTGCAAGGGATCCTTGCAAATACAATCTTGCAACTAAAATGTTTCCTCTGAATTCATATGATATAGCTTAACATTGGGCTACCAACTCTCCTTTACAACTCCCATACCACCAGTATGAAGTCTCATGTTGGATGCTACAAGACATAATTAGCCCAGATTAAGGGTACTCTGCAGGGTTGTGGTTCTAAAGTTATAGCTCACAAGACCCCACTGATGTCCAAGCCTTTCATTAGTCAGTCAGAGGATATAATGAGCCTGAAGCTAATGTATTTATTGAAATGGCATAATAAGAAAAGTAACAATAAAAACATCTTTCACACCAAACTGGAGCACTAGGACATATTTTTGCACAGATGTATGCAGCCTTAACAGGGAACGAATATCCACAGAGTTAATAATTGAGGACATATACTTGGAGAGAACTCAAGTTCAAGGTATCCCATACCAGAGCTGCAAGGGCCACTGAAATCTTCTCATGATGTTCTCATTTTCTCTTTTTCTGGCCAAAAGCAGGCAGGAAATAATCAATTATTAAGTACGTACTATTGCTAGGTATTATGTTAAATACTTTACCAATATTTCATTTGATCCTTAAAACAACTCTGGAAGGTAGACATTATTCTTATTTTACAGTTGAGGAAAGTGAGGAAGACAGAAATTAAGTAACTTTCCCAGAGTCACATCACCAGTAATTATCTGAGGTTGGATTTGACTTTAAGTCCTCTTGACTCCAGGCCTAGCATTCTATCTAGTATACCACCTAACTGCCTAGAGTAGTGCTACACACTTTTGGAAAGAACTGAAACCCATACTGGAAGACCATCCAGAGTCTCATTTGGGGAGCCTGTCATCTCCTGTGTTGTATCCCAGCTTCAGGCACTAAATTCTCCACTTTTCTCATAAATTCAGTTTGTGAACTTGTATTCCTGAAGGGACCCTACTCTATTGCATGTTGGCATCTTCTCTTAAAATATGCCATTACAAATGGGGACAAAGAGAGACATTCTTATTGTACTTGTTACATTCTCTAAGTGACAACAAAGGAAAAGGTGAAAGCAAGCTACTCCAGACATGACTAATCTTTCTAGTAGCCAGTGGCTAGAAGGCTTTGCCTTCATCCAAAGACTTTAATTTCGTTAGATTGACTGAGGAACTTCTTCAATTTGAACCAGTTGGAAAAACAATAGCCCAATTCTAATATATTATAAAATGATTAAATAAATCTCTTGATATTATTTTGTAAGATTGTTAAAGAAAATTTCTAAACATTTCCTTTATCCATTTCTATAAAATTGTATCTTTCATTTCTTAGGCCACAATGATATTTTATAACAGTCATGTAGGGAAAGGTACTGGACTTGAGATTTCATTGGTATGGGCACCATAGTGAGTAAATTCTTACTTTTAATGCAGATCAGTACCTTCTTTGCAACTTTTGGTCTTAGAGAGTTGAGAACATGGAGAGATTAAATGTTCAGCACCCAGGTAATGGATAGAGTGTTAGGTCTGGAGTCAGGAAGATTCATCTCCATGAGTTTTAAAATATGGCTTCAGACACTAGTTACGTATGCTTCAATAAACCACTTAACTCTGTTTGCCTCAGTTTCCTCATGTGTAAAATCAATGGAAAAGGAAATGGCAAACCACTTCAGTATCTTTGTCAAGAATACTTCAAATGGGGTCATGCAGTGTCAATCATGACTGAAAAAATTGAACAATAATATACAGCCAGCATCAGAAGTGGAATTAGAAACCCAAATTTTACTTCCTGGTTGCAAGGCTAGTTCTCTAGACACCATAACACACTGTCTGTCACATACCATATTTTGTCAATTATTCTGTATTTTATTGAATACCACTTTCTCCCCCTAATCATTTGCTGCCCAAAAGAGTGTTGCTGGGAATATTTTAGCATATATTGAACCTTATTTTTCCCCTTATTTAAATTCCTTGGGGTTATAAATCCATTACTAGGATCGCTGAGTCAAAAGGTTTATGAAAATTTAGCCACTTTTCTTGCATAATTTCAGATTATTACCCTACTCTGTCCAATTGTGCAAATCACAATCCAGTCATTCATTCTTTTGCTGTGACTCATTCATTTCTTTTGTGGGTTATAGGAATGGCAGAGGGTCGACTTGACTTTCTGGGGATCATCTTTTGGGTATTGTTTATGCTAGGTAGTTTCTGAAGTCCTGTCATTCTGTTTTTAATATTTTATGGGTACCAGTATAGCAAGCTTGCTATGTGTCTGTTATTCCTCATCATGGTTACATGGTTGAGCCACTTCCTTTCTAGCCATATGTATTTTGGATGCTATTTTTCACATTGCCATTTAAAATTTTTTTTTTAAATTTTAAACCTTTACTTTCGAATGTAGAATCAATAGTATATATTTGGTTCAAGGCAGAAAAATGGTAAGGGATAGGCAATGGAGGTCAAGTGATTTACTCAGCACAGCATACTTAGGAAGTGTCTTAAGACAGATTTGAACACAGAACCTCCCATCTCCATGTCCAGCTTTCAATCTACTGAGCCACCTAATTAACTTCTACATGGCCTGTTGTATAAAATTTACTTGATCTTTAGACAACATGCCATTTTGATTCCTAGATATTGTGGTATTCCATGAGTCCAAGTCATATGGGATTACTGCAAAAAAAAATGAGTTGTTTCAGAGAGAAGTTGAGAGTTATTGAAAGTCCTGTAAATTTCTTAAATGTAATTGTTGGTTCATATGATCATAATTTTATTGCTGGAAGAGAGCTCTGAAGAAATTTAATCATAGAATCCTAGATCCAGAGCTGGAAATGTATTCAGAAATCTTTTAATAAAACATCCTCATTTTAAAGATGAGGAAACAGAGGCTTTCAGAGACAAAGTGATTTTTGTCCAACATCACACAGGAGTAGTAAGTAACAGGATTCATACCCAATTCTTCTGACTCTAAATCCAGAAATCCTAATCAGTCTGCTCTTTTTAAATTTGGAAACTTATTCATTGTCCATATACAACATTACATACATTAGTAAACATATATACATACATTAATATATACATACATGCATTAGTAAACCAAGAAATTTTTCATCAACTATTTTTTCCCGTATTTATTTTTCCTAGTTAGTCTAAACTCTGTGGAAATGCTATTAGTCTCTTCTAGGAAACTTTATAATGTTCTTAACCTTGTTGAAACTATTGTAATGTTTTTTTTTTTTATCAACAGGAATGAGAGGGGAATCATATTAATTTGGACTCTGGATGTTTTTCATAACAATATCAAATACGTTTGACCAGTAAAAGTATTCTTATTTTAGTCTTCATTTGAATAATTAACATGGTTGAACAAAATTTTCATCACTGTTGTACCTATCAAGGAATTGTTTAGATATTAAAATACATGGGCAACATCGGCTATGGGGCGGGGAGAAGTCGGGGGGTGAAGGGGAAAGTAAGAGCATGAATCATGTAACCATGTTAACTTTTCTAAAAAATAAAAATTATTAAATGGAAAAAAAATACATGGGCAATACCCTTCTGGAAGCATTTTTCTCTAGCGAAGAATCAAATAATTAAAAAATAGTTAATAAACAATAAATACTGAGACCTTGGTAATGTCTCTGCCCTTTTTAGTTATTTTTACTAATTAAAGATACAATATACTGTAGAAAATTGCAAGTAAAAATTCTGGTTATTACCTTTGAATTTTTTCATCAAGGATGCCCACAATACACATGCAAAAAGCTCTCAAAGAATTTCTTTTGAAATGAAACTTTAAGTATATTACTTGGGAGTTATTAATAGCTTTGAATTTTCTGGTTTTCATAGTGATTTTTTTCAATTGTTTTGGCTAGATTGAAATTTATTCTTTGATGCCCTCAGAATGGTCACCTTTAGCAGACTATTTAGTTCTGTCCTGTTGAACTTCTCATTTTGTCTTCTTTAGTTCCATTTCTCTCTTCTCATATAGTACATTGGGGACTATGATGTTAGAATACAAATGTGATAACTCCATTGTCATTGAAAGAAAAATAATCCCCTCCAAAACTGTATAAGTATTTTCTATCTTTTATATGTTTTCTATATTCCAAGCTCAAGCTTAATTGTCAAATGATCTGTCTTTATTAGATTTAGCTCATCCTTTTTTCTATTAATTTGTTTTTACTTCTGTGACTTCTGTAATTGAATTTTATGAAACAAAAAAGGAGCACACTGAGGTCTCCAACCAAAATTTTGCTATTTGTCCTGATAGTTCCAATAGCTTTTCTTTTAAGTATTTAGATATTATGACATTTGATACAAACATGGAGAGTATGGATATTATTTAATTCACTATAATTCCTTTAGTTATAATATAATTTTTCGGTAATTAATTTAACCATGTGCATTTTTACTATTATCTTGTCTTAAATCATGATTGCCATTCAATTTTTTTTTACTTGTCAGGAGCATAATAAATTCTGCTCCAACTCTATTTTAACTCTTTGTAAATACTGAATTCTGCTTTCTAATCAATTTTTGCTTACCATTCCACATATGGCTGACTTTTTCATATCCCTATGCATATGTATTTTATCTTTCCTTTCTTTGTCCACCACTCCTTTTTTATAATAAAGTAGAAAAAAAGTCAGGAAGGAAAAATAATACAATCATTGATAGTAGTTAACAACTAAATAATTGAAGTTGTTCCACTTCTTTGTCCCTTCACCAGACTCAGATTCTGATCAGTAGTTCTTATATATTATTTCTTTCCTTTTAATAATCATTCTATATTCTGTCCTCCAATATTTAACCTTTGTTATCTTCATAAGTTGAAGTTTGGCTATTTTCTCACTCTAAATTCACTCACTCTGAATTGAACCTTGCTATTCAATCTCCCTATTTAATTAAGTTTTCTATACTAAATATTTCTCATGTGTTTTCTTATTGAATTAACTGTATTTCTTCACAAAATTATTTAATCCTTTGCCTGATTCAGGTAAGAATGAAATTCAAGAAATGTTTATCTTCACTCACTCATATTTTCTTCTGGCAGATCCAAATGATCATAAATGATAAAATTTTCACCTTTCCCTCTCATTCTCTAGTTTGCTCCTTTTCTTTTCTCTCTTGAATCCAACAAAACAGAACAAAAACTGATCTGAATCCTGAATTTGTCTTTGTTCCCTCTGTGATCCTTGAAAACAGTTTCATTCTATATAAATACCTGATTATTATTTAGCTCTTTCTAGTTGTTCAAATATATATTTAATTTTCTAGGTGTCTCATATTCGGAGTTTGTGTTTTAAAGATTCAATATAATTAAATTTTCATAAGGAATGTTTGAAAATGTTTTGTTATTTTAAAGACCCATTTCCCCCTTTATGATTATGCTCTGGTTTTTTAGAGTCAGTTATTCTTCATCATAGGTAAGTCATTTTTCTTTTGTTTTTGGTATCTTGCATTCCAAGATTTTCTTTCCCTTCTGTTAAATGCAAAATAATCTTGTATGATCTTGATGATGGATATTTGGCAGTTCAATTCTTTTTTTAAAAAACTATTTATAGTATTTTTCAATTGCCTTGGAGTCTCTGAATTTCTATTATACTACTGGTTTTTTATTATTTATTTTTTTCCCAGGCAATCACTATTAAATTTTATTCATTTTTATTTTGCCTTTTAGTTCAACAAATCTAGGCAGTTTCATGTTTCCTGAAAATTTAGTTTCCAGTAGTTGTCAGGATATTTTGCTTTTTCATGCTTTTTAGGTAGTTTAATGACTTTTCATGTATTTCTCCTCAACTAGTATACTAGAATAGTTTTTAAATTTAGTATTTGTTATAATTTTTTATATGCTTACCTTCCATCTTAGAATCAATATTAAGTATTGGTTTCAAGGTAGAAGAGTAGTAAAGGCTAGGCAATGGGGGTTAAAAGACTTGCCCAGAGTCACAGAGCTAGGAAGTGTCTAAGACCAGATTTAAACCTAGACCCTGCCATCACTAGGCTTAGTGTTTTGTGTATATTATTGTTCTTTCCATTTATATTGTTGCAGTCATTATGCCTATTGTTTTACTTGTTCTACTTATTTCACTTTGAATCTGCCATACAACTCTTCCGTGCATCTCTGAATTAATAGTATTCATCATTTCTTGTAGCACAATAATATTCATCCATTACAACTCATGTAGCCATTCCCAAATTGGTGGGTATACATTTTCTTTACTAGCCTTTGCTACTTCCAAAAGTAGTGCTATAAATAAATTGGTGTACATGGAACCTTTCTTTTTCTCATTGACTTCTTTGAGGTATATGCCTAGTAGGGAAATCTCTGGGTCAAAGAATCACTTTCCTAAGATAATTTTGAATTACCTTCCAGAATCATATCTTGACCAACAGAGCTGACTAACAGAATTTACCTCTTAGCCATAGCTATGAAAGGTATGCTTCTCTTCTGAATTTTTTATGCTATGACTTAATATTTAGGTTATATATCCTTTCCAGTTTATTGAAGTATGTTTTATGTTTTCCATAACCACTCTAATGTTAACTATTCCCTTCTTTTGTTATTTCTGCCAATTTTCTGACTATAAGATGGAACCTTAGAGTTGTTTTGATTCTCATTTCTCATTTTTTTTTTTTTTTGTGATTTGAGGTATCCTCTCCTCTTCATATTTCATAATTCTTTGGAAAATCTTTCTTCATATTTTCTACCATTTATTATTGGGAGATGCCTTTTATTTTCTTCATATATTTTATTAGTTGTCTACATATTTTGAATATGATGCCTTTATCTGTGGTTTGATTCAAAAATGATTTTCCCTAATGACCATAATTCTTCTTATCCTAAGTGCATTGATTTTGTCTGTGCAAAAGCAAAAATGTATTTCTAGCTTATGGTTGTCTTCTTCAGCACTTTTGACTTAAAGAAGCTTACTAGTATTTCTCACAGTTTTATTGCTTATTGCTTCACTTTAATTCTTTGCAAAGATGTTTCTTAGGAGAGCCAAACTCAGTTATAACCTTCCAAAATGCCTCTCTACTGGAAATCTCCCCTCTATCATTTCTCAATATTTCAATACCATAGTTTTCCTTTGTGTCCTTCATAGGATGTTGCAAACAAGTTTATATTCTTAACTAATATTGCCCTTGGCTCTTATATTTCTTCTTAGAACAAGGATTGAGAGTTCTCTGGCTGACCCAGATTCTAAGTTCTTTTGACCTCCTTATTTTTTGCTTTACAACTATTACACTCATAAAGGAAATGATATTAATGAATGGCAATATCTATTTCATTATGTGTTAACCATTTTTTCAGAGTTGACAACTTAACTAAAGACCTCAGTTTTTAATAATATCATATTTTCTTCTCATATTTGATCCTCCTAACTTGGCATTGATTTGGCCTTATAGCTAAGAAGTCACTGGTCTGGCAGATTCTATAAAGTAGATTCTGAAATGGTTATGAAATAAGTGTGATTTCTCAAAAAATTATTTTGAGAATATTGCAAAAAAGAGGATTGCCTCTTTTATGAAGTTATTAAAACCCAATATAGATGCCTCTGAAACACGATGGAAGTAAAAACAAATTCTGGACTTACGTTTAACTTTTAGTCCAATTTCTACAATTTATTTTCAGACATAAAGATAATCATTTCTGATATCATTTTTAATATCTATACCTATATAGGATTCAGTGGTATAACAAATAAAAATACCTAAATATTTAATAAATCAATAAATTCAAAAGTGTGAAAATTAATCAAAAATGGAGCTATTTATTAAGGGAAATAGACACTAAAAATGGTTGTACAATGACAAGCTACACAAATAGGAGTGTTCTAGAGAGCCAATCACAAAAATAATTGCTATACAATAGTGAAGACCCTGTTGAGATTGGAATAACATAAATTTACGCTTGGTCCAATATAAATGGTTGTATGTGTTCCTACATCTGTATTCAATAATACTTGAGTAAGAGAGAAAGCAGATAGTTGAAGTCATGCAGATTTAGGGTATAGAAAAGGGTGAGCAAAGATAGTATAATGAAGCAAGGGATTTGAAGACAATGTTGAACTTGTTAATTCGAAAGGTGATTTTTGAAGAGAATAAGGCCAAAGAAAGTTAAATTGTCTGAAAAAAAGCAGAGAGAAATAGTTATTGAAGTTTTAAGTGATAATAGGAAATGGGTTTAGAAATGGAGTGAGGTACAAGGATAGTTAAAGGCTTGAGAGTTGTGATAAGATAGAGGCATTTCAGAATTGTTTATTATAGAACCAGAATATTTATAGGTGCTGATAAGATCAAGGATATGGCTATTCTTGTTTGTGACTATATTAGAATGAAACTGTAGATATAGGTCTTTAGCAAAACATCTTATAATATTTAGGATTGACATTGTAGATACACCAGGATACTTTCCATACATGTGTAGGAAGAAGACAATAAACCAGTGAAAGAAATTAAGGCCAAACAGAAGAACTAGGAGAGATAAGTATCCTGAAATCTGAGAAAGGTAATATTTTCCTGATATGCCACCTTCTTTCCTAGACCACTGATGCTATCCTGGTCTAGGTTTTAATTGTCTCATACCTAGACTACTGCAATAGCAATGATTAATCTTCCTGCCTCAATTTTCTTCCCATTTGGGTCCATCCTCTAGTCTTTTGCCAAATTGTTCTTCCTGACCATATCAACCTCCCCCTCTCTACCCCTACTCAGTAAACTATAGTGGCTCCCTGGCTCCAGGATCAAATATAAAATCCTGTTTGCTCTCAAAACCTTTAAACCCTGCCCTTGACCCTCTTCAGTCTTCTTAAACCCTACATGCCCCCATTTACTCTGCAGTTCAAATGACAATGGCCTCCTTGCTATTCCTCACACAAAATACTCCATTTCCTGGCTTTGGGTTTCTTTGTTTCTTCCTTTGACTTTTTGTTTGTTTGTTTCTCTTTCTTTTTTCCTTTTTTATTTTCCTTCCTTTTTCTTTCTTTCTTTCTTTCTTTCTTTCTTTCTTTCTTTCTTTCTTTCTTTCTTTCTTTCTTTCACATTTAGGTCAAATCTGAAACCAAGACATCCCATTTCTAGGCCTGGCTCTCTATCCACTGATACACCTAGCTGCCATAGCTCTGAGCATTTTCATGAGCTAATGATCCCCATGCCTGGAATTTTCTCCTTCCTAATCTCCATCTCCTATACTCCCTGGTTTGTTTCAAGTACCAACTAAAATCTCACATTCTACCAGAAACCTTTCTTCTACTGGAAACTTTTTCTTAACCCTAGTGCCTTACTTCTGTTGATTATTATCTCTAATTTATCCTGTATATGTATATAATATGTTTATACATATATATATAACATATACACATATTTTTATATAGCTATTTGCATGTTGTCTTCTCTATTAGACTATGAGTTCTTTGAGAATAGGAATTGCCTTTCATCTTTCATTATGTACATAGCACTTAGTATGGTTACTGACACATAGTAGGTACTTAATAAATATTTCTTAACTGACTGAGTCACAAAGGACTACAGTGTCATCAGTGTCCAAGGCTGCAAAAAAAAAGTGAAGAAAATAAGGATTGAGAAAAGATCATTAACATGGAGATTAGGAATTAAGTAATTCCATCTTCTTTGTTGTCTCTTCTCTAACAGAAATCCTGTTGTTGTCAATTCATCTTGAATTTTGGTGCTTCTGAAATTATTCTTGAAGGCTTGTGTCACTATGCCATTAAGGCAATCCACCCAAAAATTAGCTGCACTGGTCAAAAAGTTTAGTGGTTATCTATTATGTCGACAATAAAGTTAAGGTTTATTTACTTAGTATTTAGGAAGCACATGATCTTATCATCATATTACTCGATGTTCTAGCTAGATTGGAGTACTTTCAATTCCTCTAAAACATTCTGTAAATTCCCAACTTTGTACATTTTTTATAATATTTCCTGTTTATATGTCCTCTTTGCCTATTGAATTCCCATCTATTCTTCAAGGTGTACCTCATATGATAGCTCTTTCATAAAGCATCGCTTCTCTTCTGTTTTCCACCTTCTCTTTCCATTCTTATAGAATGATAGATTTAGAGCTGGAAGAGATTTTAGATATTATATGAACCATTTTACAGATGAGGATACTGAGACCCAGAGACATTAAGTGACTTGTTCATGGAGATACAGCTTAGTACGTAGCAGAGATGCTATTTGATTAGATTCTCTGACTATATCAAATGTATTTTGGCAATAATTTTCCCATTGGGTCCCAGATAATATTTTATTTTGCACTTCTGTAATGCACCTCTTATATTTTAATGATTATAAAAATTTGCATAGGTCTCTTATCTCCCTATTAGGCTATGAGTTTCATGTAAAAGAGAACTATTTCTTATCTAATCTCCCCCAGGATCTAGTAATGGACTCCTCACATAGTAGTTGCTTATTAAGTATTTTTTTGAGGGTCAGATAGGCAGCTCAGTGGATAGAGAGCCAGGCCTAGAGATGGGAGGTTCTGGGTTCAAATCTGGCTTCAGACAGACACTTCCCAGCTGGGCAAGTCGCTTAACCCCCATTGCCTATCTCTTGCCATTCTTCTGATGTGGATTTGATACCTAGTGTCCATTCTAAGATAGAAGTTAAGGGTTTTTTTTTTATGTTTATTGAATTGGATTTATAGAAGATAACAGGGGGCAGATCAAATGACATCTATATAAAAGCAAATAGAATGGTGGAGATTCAGGAAAGATTCACTAGAGAAAAAGAATCTATTTGTGACAATTTAAATTTTCAGGAGAAAATGGTCATTATTTGAAGGGATATAGCACACTGACATGCTGTTTGAGTTGTGAATGAATTAAACCATTTTGGATGATAGTTTGTAACTATATGAAGGAAAAAAAATCCCTTAAATGTTTATACTCTTTGATTCAACATCTGGATTTGTGCCTTAGGAAGGTCAGTGACAGAAGCTAAGGTCCCCGTGTGTAGCAAAATATTTGTATTAGCAATATTTGTAGCAATAAAAAGTTGCAAACAATTTATATTTATGTTTGTGGGGGAATAGTTGAATAAATTATAGTATATTGATTTAGTGGAATATATGTACTATAAGCAATGATAAGAAATGCAGCCTGGTATAGAAAGCTGGCCATGAATCAGGACAACCTAAGTTAACATCTCACCTCTGTCGTATTGGCAGTGTGGCCCTTAGGCATATCACTAACCCCTCACTGTTTTAGGCAATTCTCCAAATCTATATGAGTTGCAGATCATGTACCTCTCTGCATTGTTGAAAAGAATGTTCTTACTATAAGCTCTTATACTGAATAAATCACAAATTCAGACCAAAAAAAAAGTAACAACAAATTGTCAGGACTTGGAGAAACTAGAGAAGATGCATATGAACCAATAGAGTGACATAAATTGAACCAAAATAATAATATCAAGAAAAATTTACTACAATAATGTAAATGTAGGAAGATAGCACAAAAAGATACCAACATTCAGGGTAAGTACAGGGGTCAAAAAGAGTTCCAATTAATTGATGTTAAAACATACTTTCTTACTTTCCAATAAGAGTAGAAAATTGCTCATGTTATGTTAAACAGGTTTGCTTAACTTTTTTTTTTAAGGGAAGGTAATATTTATTGGAAATGTCATTGTATTGAAACAAAATGAATTAATACAAACAATTACATTTGCAAGGATAATATTGAATAGTAAAGTGAATAGATAAGCAGATTTGTAGGAATCTATATGGAATAAGAGTGAGTTCATTTACAATGGAGATTAAGTTAGGGGAATTTTGAGTAACTATAATCCACTATTATGTTCTGCAGCTTTGCTAAATTTACAAATTGTTTCAATTTATTTTTAGCTGATTCATTAGGTTTTTGTAAGGAAATATATGCATGTTTACATATATATGTATGGATGTTTATGTATATATGTGTGTATATATATGTATGTACGTATGTATGTATGTATGTATGTATGTCTTTCCCCTACTTTTCTATGCTTATTTCCTTGATTTCTCTTTTTTTGTATTATTAGTATATTTTAGCACTCCATTAAAATAACGGTGATAACAGGCTTTCTTGCTTTTATCCTTAATCTAATTAAAATGACCTCTAATTCCCCCTGCCCCATTATGGGTAGAGAAATCACTGGTTATATCACACTCTGTGCTTACCACCAGCATTGAGTACTTCCAAGAGGCTCCAAGCTTATAAAGTTTCAAAAAAATTTCTAAAGGGTATCATGGAATTAGAAGGACCAGCAAAAGGGCTACATAAATTTATTACCAGCCTTGATAATCCTTGTGAAGCCTGGGTCGTGCTCCTGGGATAGATAAAAGGAAATGGGGCACCCCAGTGCAGAAGTATGAGCTAGAAATCTTCTGTAGAGAATTAGTAAGGACTTCCTCTTGCAGCAACCAACCGAAAGACCAGCCTAGATGCTACTTAGGTGAAGCTGTCAGGCAGGAGAAAAAAGACAGATTAAAGAATGGGCTGTATAACCCCTAGGCTTGTGGTCCAAGTTATACCTTAAAGAGCTAACTCTAAAATGGCATTTAAAATAGCCCCTGAGAATACACAGTGTACGAAATCTGCAGCCCTTCCCTAAAGCAGAATCAGCAAACCCTACCTTGGAAAGAAGATGCCCAAACTGCGAGTCAGTGTCAGACTAATGAAGTGACAGGCAACTTTGGACTTGAGAGATAGAAGAACAGATGAAGTGTTCATTTTTGACAGCTGGTGGCAGCTTCAGGATATAGTGATGGTTCTGGAGGTGGAACTAGGTGTGCTTCAAATCCTGGTTAAAATTCCCACTTCTACAAGAAGCCCTTCCAGATCCTTTTCGATGTTGTTACTTTCCCTCTGTTGATCATGTCCAATGTATCCTGCATATAACCTTTTCGTACATAGTTATATTTTCCTTTAGACTGTGAGCTCCTTGACAGCAGAGACTGCCTTTTACCTTTCTCTATATGTTTGGCACTTGGCACAGTGTGTCCAGTACAGTAGAAGATGTTTCATAAATGTTTATGAACTGCACTGATTTGACAGTGGTGAAATTGGAGCAGAAACTGACAGCTGAAAGGCATATCTGTGATGAAAATCATAGGTATGGTAGGTATCCCTATTGAAAAATAAGGAGGCAAAAAACTGCTCAATGGGAGCAGCTAGGTGGCTTAGTGGATAGAGAGCCAGGCCTGAAGAGGAAATATCCTGGCTTCAAATCTGGCTTTATGACCCTGGGCAAGTCATTTAACCCCCTATTGCCTAGCCTTTACTGCCCTTCTGCCTTGGGACCAATGCATAATATTGATTTTAAGATGGGAGTTAAGGGTTAAAAAAAATCTGCCCAGAGAAGCAGCATTCATCTCTGATGCATTCATAGCTTGAGTTCTTCTCTCTTCCTCTAGTTTTGTCTGTTTCAAAGATCGAGATGGTGGTGATAATGCCTCTCTGTATTTACCTAGGCTGGTTATTGTGAAATGGGCATAGACTGTCATCCAAACTGTTCTCCAATTTCTACCAAAGCCTGATGCACACTGATTTACATGATCTAAGGGAAAAAAATCTCTCTTTCCAGAAGTATTTCTTCCACCCTTGCAAGAAATTCTAACAAATAGAGATTAACAAGATTAGCAAGTAAACACCCTTGTGAGGATTAAGAGCTAAACTATTAGTGAGTAGCACTCAACTATGTATTAATTTAGTCTCCCTACTTTCCTTTTAACAGCTTCCTGAGATCCTGGGAGTTTTAATGAGACCACTTCCCCTTCTAATCCATCATACACACATCACACACATTTCCAGATTAACCTTTATATTTCAATCCATTGCCAAAAACCTTCAGTGTCTCTCCATTCCCAGCTCAGTAGAATCCATACTCATCTACCTGAAGCTCAAGGACTCCTAGAAAATGACTTCAATTTACCTTTCTAGCTTTATCTGATACAATTTCCCCTGATGCACTCTCCATCCCAGCCACAATTGAAGACTCTTCTTCTGAATGTATTCCATACTTAAAAACAAAACAAAACAAAAAAACAACCTTTGTGACCATTGTCACCATGACCAAAATAATTAATTGTCTGGTGGCCAAACTTCTGGCAATGTGTAACTTCCCCATTTTACAGATGTAGCAATTGCGGCCCAGAGAGATTAAATTGCTTTCCCAAGGTTACACAGTTTGCAACAAGATTTTCAAGGTTGTAAGATTGGTAGGCAGAAAAGTCAGAATTTGAATCAATGTCTTTTTGGCTACAGTTCCAGTTCTCTTTTCACTACCTAATGCAACTTCTTTATAACTTTGATAACATAATGCCCTATGTCCAGGTATGCTCTATCCCTATAACTTTACAGATATTAAGTATTTGCTAACTCTAGCTAGGCGTGATCCAAGGAGATTATGTATTAGATTGTTTTGTTAATGTTAAGTCCTATATATATCTCATTTCTTGCTATTATTATGTCCTCCTAATCAGCTGATAAACATTTATTAATGTCTACAACTGATCTCACAACACTTGGTACTCTTTTAGGTATTTGTCATATTTCTGATTTATACTTACATTATATTTATCTGGGAATATGCCCTATCACCCCTAAGTACTCATCATAAACAACTGAATCTTTCTTATCTTTTATTTCTCCTCCAGTACATTTCACTTAGTAGATGCTTAATAAACATTTGGTGAAAGATAGAAAGAATGTGTGAATGAATGGCAAGAAGGATGAAAAGAAATCACTTTTGATGGCAGTCTTAAGTGAGATATTCAAGACAAAAATTGTACCAAGCACAGGAGAATATGAGCTTACTCTGGGGCTCTTGGTAAGAAAGTGGAATAGGGTAAAACAGGATACCAAATTAGGTCAAGTAAGGGGAGAAGTATGGGAGCAGGGGAGGGTCAGGGGGAAAGAAGGTGAGGAGAGCTCAGCAAGATTGCTATTTTGACATACTGCTTTATTCTTTCTTTTCTGTCCTTACAGAGACCAAACTAAATTGCCATTTAATGCTTGTCAGAACCCTGCTGGCCCTCTGCCCTCTTGCCAGTTAAATGAGCTGCAGCTGTGGTCATGCTGAGAATTCTTCACAGGGATGAACTGAGGACTAGCTGTGTGCAATTCACAGGTCTATGCTTATATGCATAGATTATTGAGAACTATCCTACCACTTAAACACTGTGTACACTTGATGATTGAACTAAATTTTTGCTTTGTGATTCACTTGTGGACAATTCCTAGGTCTAGATTCTTTTCTGCCATGACAGATAAGAGCTATCTCCTATGCCAATACAACTCTGCATGGTTGTGAAAGGCTGTGATAGAAAGAACATTAAACATTGGAGTGACAGATCATGAGGCAGTGAATGGGATAGTATAGAGAGCACTGAGGGTGAAGTCAAAAGCTCAGTTCAAGTCTACCTTCAGATACTTCCTAACTATGTGGCCATGGCCAAGTCACTCAACTTTGTTGAGATCAGTTTCTTTTATACTCATTTTTACATGCATTTACACTCTCCCACAGCTCCCCCTCAATTAAGCAAAAAGAACATGAAAAAGAACAAGAAAATCTTATAATAAATATTCATAGTTCAGAAAAATAAATTCCCCTCCTTTGTTGTGTCCAATGAATTTTAGTTTCATTGCCTCTCTAGGAAGAGACGTGACATATTTGATCTTCCATATTTGAATTTGTTATTTCACATTGTATTGATTCAAATTTCAAAGATTTTCAGTTTTTTGTAATGCCATTGTAGGAAATTATCATTCTTATGCTCACTTTACTGCATTGGTTCAACAAAGTCTTACCAATTTCTTCTGAAACTGTCTATTTTGGTCATTTCTTATGGCACACTAACATTCTCTTAGTTGGCACAGTGGAGAGGGCTGGACAGATTCAGGAAGACTTATTTGGAGCATTCTTAAAATGGTTGCTAATTATATGCAGTTTTTGGAGAACTGTTTATTCATTGGCCCAATTGTCTACTGGGGATATTGATCTTAAGTAGGATTATTAGTTGTTTTTGACATGGATATCAAATCTTTAAGAGAGATGTTCAATGTCAGATTTCTTTTTCCCAGTTGATCACTTCATGTATTATCCTAGATGTATTCATTTTTACTGGAGGAGGGTTTTTGGTTACTTACACACACATACGGAAGGCACTACATTGTCTGTATATCTGAGATACTAAACTCTTATGAGACAAATTTGATGCAAAGGTTCCTCTCTCCACCTGTTCTACAAATCAGTTGTATTTTGAAATCAGTTTAAGTGGCTTGCGAGATAGAAATGCAATGTCTTTCAGCTTCCATTTTCTCCAGCCTCTCCCTTCAAAGCCTAGTGTTGGGATTGAGCCTCAGCAACACCAGGTCCCACCACACTATAGAATTCTGAGTAATATTTCCATCATTATGTAGAAGAAAAATTATGACTAGAATTTATGGTGTTCCACTTTTCTAAAGGGAATCATGGTAGGGACTTCATGGTTTTAGTCAAGGGTGAATTTAATAGGATTTTAAGGCATTTTTAAAAACAGAAAATAACTTGGCCACATGTATCATTGCCAAGGAAACATGCTGTGTGCATTTATATCTTTGAACAACTCATGTTGAGGTTTCCCCATCTTATAATCTATAGACTGAGACCCCATAATCATGTGGGGAGGTGACCTACAGAGTTGCCGCTGTGCCTATAGGAAATGATGCAAGTCAGAGTTAGTTCTGAACAATATCTCAGCTAGTCATCGAAGCCTGAAGTGCCCCAAATTGGGGGAATTGGGGGCTTATGCTTCAAATTCACTGGAAAAAAATCAATCAATTGACTTCAGAGGTGCATATTCTCAAGTCAAGTATTCGAGTATTGTGTTGTAGCTTTCTTGTAACTGCAGGGTTTATTTATTCTTTTTTTTTCTTTGCAAAATCTGCTGAATAAATTACCTACATTCCTTTCTTAAAACCAGTGAAATACATTGCAACCCCTTTACATTTTAATGGCAACTAGATAATACATAACCCTAGTGTGTATGCTAGGGATACTGGAGCAGATTAACCACCCCATTCTGTCCCAGAAGGTGGGTATTCATTTCTGCACATCTAATTTGGAAACTGATCCTAGGAAGAGAGCTTAGGAATCAGAAGACCCAGTTTCCAGTTTGACTTTTGCCACTGGCTTTGTGACTGTTGGCAAATCAGTTATTTTTCATGGTTCTCTATTTCTATAAAGTGAAGGGGTTAGATTAGATGATCTCTAAGGTTCCTTACAGCTTTAGAATTCTAAAGAAGTGTAGGATATTGGTGCAATAGGGACAAAATATAAATTAAATGAGTATGTATATCTACCATGTCTTCCAGTTTCAGCTAGCTGGAATATCTCTGTAAGATGAAATAATTTCTTAATGGTTCTAAAAGGTGAAAAACAAGTGAAACGGGAGTTGGAGAGGAGGATTATTGAATGTATAAATGAATGAACAAATAAATCATTACTAAGCACTTATTATATATAAAACACCAGGGTAACAAATGGAATAGCATGATAGACCCTTCCTTCAGGAACCTCAGATTTAAATAAGAGGAGGCAACATATATCACAATATTCCTCACTAAAGCTGGCCAAAGGGCCCAGTGGACACTAGAGTATATGATAATGCATCATCCTTAATATCCTTTTGACTGATAGAATTATATCTGTTTCTGATACTGACCCGTTTGACGTGGATAAAGAATTTGTTGGGGGAAAATTTCTATGGGTGTCATCAATAGCTGTGTCAATTGAAGAGGTGAAATGCCATAGAAACTTCAAAGGTACTGACCAGGTTAGAGCTCTATAGGGTTTGGGGCCAGGCTGGAAGCAGGACTGGTGGCTGAAGTCTTGGACTTCACCTTTGGGGTAGTTGATGCTGGTGGGATTGGGGATGATAGTCATTTCACCTAGGACTATTCTTCTGTGTGTTTCACATTGCATCCACCATTAGACTGTGACCTCCTTGAAACCAAGAACTGTCCTTTGCCTGATTTTATATCCCAGCACAGTGCCTGGCACATAATTGCTTATTGATTGACTAGATAACGACTGCTAGAAGTAAGGATGATGTTTTTAGAAGATTGCTATTTTCAGGAGTGTGCCACTGACAGACAGGCAGCCATATGCCACTGACAAGCAGGCAAGAAAGGTTAGCCTAAGTAGTGATGTGTGCTGAGAGAAAGAAAAGAGATGTCATGTCAGGCAGAATGTCATATGAAAAACCACCAATATCACCTCCTCTCAGATTTAGGTGGAACCAGGACCTGATGAATTATATGGACTATGAGAGAAAATGTTAGTTTAAAAAGAACACAACTCTCTCAATAATGTTTTCAACATAAAAAATATAGTCTTCATATTGCAGTGAATAGTAAAATGTCAAAGATATGGTCCATTGTTGAGTACTGCTTATGAAAGCCTGCTTGATCTTTCTTAATACTCTCATTCACTTGATTCATAAAGATTTTGTTTATATGGAAGAGCAGACATATAAGTCAATACTGATTAACATTTCCTTGGTCTCCTTTTTTGACTTTTGTAAGGTCCAAGATTTTTTCCTAGGCATATTCTGCTCTTTTAGATATTTTTTTTTCATATCATTCTCTCCATCCACTCACAATTGTATCACATCTACCGCAGATTTCCTTTGGTTACTTTTTACTATTTTGTTCTTTTTTGAAACTATTTTTGTCACCTTTATTGGTATATCTGGGAGTGAGTCTCAAGTTAGAGTCCAAGTGTAATTGTTCCATTATTCTTGACAAAGAAAAATTAGTTATGGTAATATTTTCATTTTTTTCCTGTTTGTTAATCCTTACCTTTTCCTATCTTTGAATTGAAGCCATGAAGTTTCAGAAGTATATACTGCTTTAGTTTGGAAGGGCCTATTTCTTGATGGAATTTCTCAACCATTTCATCCTCAACAAGAGATGCTGATAACAAAGTTGCAATTATTTTTCTGGTATTGCCAATATTTATCACCAGAATTTGATGACCAAGGAATCCCATGAAATAATGTTTCCACTCTGGTCTATTCTTCCATTTAGCTGTAGCACTTTTCTTTGTTCTGATTCTGTTTATAGGAAGAATGTCAGTATTGATCTGATCAGCTTCTTTAGCAGTAGGTTCATTTCTTGGTCATTGAACAAGGATCTCACAGGTAGTAAATAAGTAGTCAAAATTATGTTTGTGAACAGTTGAAAACCTTTTGTGCTAAGTCTCCTCAGACTCCTATCCTGCCATAGGAAATTCTGATTTTGTCACAATCATGTCAAAAGCAGAGACCAGTAGAGAATTTAAGATCTCATTGCTTTTTATTGTTTATTATTGATCATGTCTTTGTTATTATTGATTTAAAACACATAATTTAGTAGCCTGTTTAGTGTCCCTTTGATAACAAAATATCAGGCAAAGGAAGGAGTGGGAACAAGAGCTGGAGATCTTTAAACAAAACTGTATTGCCTGTTGGATATCTTGAGAGGGATTATTTTTCAGGAATGGGATGAACTAGAGAGTTCCCTTACAGTTCTAGGAGACTTCCAACTTAATCACCTCCCTATCTTCTCTGTCCCAGATATTGCCAAGTCCTATTGATTTTACCTTGAAGTATATCTCTTATATGCCTTCTCCTCTCCTTTGATATTTCCACCACCCTGGTTTAGGTCTTATTACTTCATGCTTGAACTATTGCAATAGCTTTCAGGTTCATCTCCCTGCTTCAAGTCTATTCCCATACTAGACCATTCCCCACTCAGTTGTTCCTCCTAAATCACATTTCTGACTATGTTTCCCCTGACCCCCCAATAAAAGCCAATGGCTCTTTATTACATCCAAGATCAAATATAAATCCTTTGTCGAGTATTTAAATATTGGTACTCTCTTATCTTTTTAGACTGCTTGTATCTTACTCTTCCCCCATGCACTCTGTGATTTAGCAACAGTGGCCTCCTCATTTTTCTTTGCACAAAACACTCTGTATTCCAACTCTAGGCTTTTCCCCTGTTCCTTGCCTGAAATTCTCTCCCAACTGCATCTTCTTCTCTTGTCCTCCCTGTCTTACTTCAAATTCCAAATAAAATCTCACATCCTACAAGAAGCTTTTTCTTATCTTAAATAATATTAGTGCCTCCCTTCTGAGATATCTGCATATGTATCAAATATATATGATGGTATAATCTGCATACATATCAAATAATAATGTCATACTTTATAATCATATAATAATAGTTCATCATTTCCATATGCTTTAAAAAAAACATTACCAAGTCACTACATACCATTTGATTTATAGCTATCAAAGAGAACTGCTATGATTATTTTTAGCACTTATTAGACCTTTGATTCTGCTTTGAAAGATAATTATCCTCTAGTTTTATGTGTGTGCATATGTGCAACCTCACATTTAATTCAATTTTATACATATATACATACATACACACATGCATATATATACATATATGTGTATATATATACACATGCCATGTGGTGTAAAGTTCTAAACAAAACCAAATTTCCAAATTTCAAACTTTTTTCTTGTTTTACTTGAAGTTCTTATCCTTATCCTCTTGCATTTTTATTCTTGGGTACTCCCACTGATCTATTTCTGTAAATTGATTTAGATAATATAGTTTTAAAAATTATTTTAACAGAGCCCAAATATGAGCAGTAACTATCTTTCCAATTATAGAATCACAGAAATTTAGAGTCAAGAGGGACCTCAGTAGCCAACAAGCTTAACCTATAGATCCAAGGAATTCTTACTAAAAACTACTCAGCAGCTAGTTATCCATCCTATGCTTAAAAACCTCCTTTGAGATCTTCTCATTTTCCTTTAGGAGGTAGTTCATTTCACTCTTGAACAATTCTAATTATTAAGAAATATTTCCTGACATCAAGCCTAGATTTTCCTGTTTGTAATTTTTACCCATTGCTCATAGATCGACCCTTTGAGTCCAAGTTGAACAAGTCTAATCTCTCTCCTCTACGAACCACCCCTCTTTCAGATAGATATTTTTGTCTATGAGAACCTTCCCCTCCTTTTTCTAAATTATCTGAAATATATATCATATGATAATATATGTACAAGCTACATCATGTTGCCTGCCTTCTTGGGGAGGGGGAAGAGGTGGAATGAAAGAAAAATGTTTATTAGTTTCTTGTTGAATAGGAGAGTTTTGAAAAGATGTAAGGTTAATGGAACACTGATGACATTTAAAAATACAAATGAAAGAGCAAAAGAAAATACAGAATGAGAGCCAAAGAAGCAAAGCAGTGTTGGACTACCATATTAAATTTGAAATATATATGTTTTTAAAGTTGTATGTATTGGAGATTCACAATTTCTCATATGATCCTTTTTTCTGTTCTTTGAATTTGGAAGTATTTGTGTTTGTTAATGCTTATTAAGGTCACAGAAATAAAATTAAAATTAGACAAATTAAATGTAAGAAAAATAAACATGTATATTAAATTAGTTTTTTAAATTAAATTTTAAAAATTAGAAAATTAAAAAAAATCTGTGGCACATATCAGACTATCAGATTTATTCTTCTTTCATGAATTTTAGGAGGTAGTACAATCAAGTAACCAGTTATTGCTTGTTTATAAGAAGAAGATGTAGTCTAAATTTTCCCCTCATTGTTTCCTCCACCATTTGAAGGATGAAATTATCATTAAGGCAAGGCAAGAAGTTATTAGCTATTCTACTTTTGGCAGAGAGAGGCAATTCCAGCAGATGTCTGGAACTGGTCTCTGCACTACTTTATCATGCCTTTGTCTTGAGTTTGTGATATGATTCCTGAGCTCCTTGTCTATTTTACTCTTATTGTTTAGGTGATCTATATTATATGCTGATTTAAAAAATAAAATGTTTTTCTTTTTCCTTTAAATAATATTTTTAATTCATATACCCATGTGTATATGTACATTACACACTTTATATATATATATATATATATTTGTTGTTGTTTGGTGTTTTCATTCATGATTGACTGTGACTTCATTTGGGATTTTTTGACATACGTTTTGGAGTATTGTACCATTTCCTTCTCCAGGAAGATTTTACAGATGAAGAAACTAAGGCAAACAGAGTTAAGTGGCTTGCCTAGGATCACATAACTAATAAGTGTCAGAGACCAGATTTGAGAGTCTTTCTGACTCTCGGTCTAGTAGTCTATCCACAGCACCATCTAGATGCCCTGTGTGTGTGTGTGTGTGTGTGTGTGTGTGTGTGTGTGTGTATAATCTTGAAATTGACTGCCAAGTTGTTTTACTTTTTTTCTTTTTGTATTTTGCTTATTATATGTTTTTTTAAATGCTTTTCTCTTTCTTTTATTTCTCCTGTTGTTGTTTTTTGCTGTTGTTGTTATTGCTGTATAGAAGAGCCAGTGATTGGCTTGGATTTATTATGTATTATGCTGCTTTACTGGAGACATAATCTGAATGAATTTCTTTACTGAATTTTCTAGGCATCACAGGTTCTTGATTTTTAAAAAAAGCTCATTGTTTTTCTTTCTAAGGGCTCAAATTCCACCCCTTTAATAATCTGTTCTAGAATTTTCAAGGAATAAAATTTAGTCTCTCTTCCTTTATTGAACATGGGGACATTTGTATTTCACTACAGTTTTGACACTTTTCACCTTCTCCAAGTTTTTTCAAAGATCTCTGAGTGTTTCATTATTCATATCTGTTAGTTCTTTCATTGCCCTAGAGTGTTGTTTGTCAGGGGATGATGGTTTGAATTTACTAAGGGAAGCTAGATGTTGTCTATCTCTTCCCTTATCGTGGGTTTCTATTTTCTGCTAAGCATTTGTATTCTTTCTTTTCCACTTCAAAGATCAATATCATTTGAAAAGAAAACAGAATCAATGTAATAATTGAGTAGTTCAATTGTCTTATTGCATTCTATAATACTCCCATTTACCATGAGTGGTATTCCTCTGTTGATCTTCCTTTTGCCCCCAATAATTTTTTTCTTGACCTTTCTTCACTACCTATCTGAATCTCAGACAGTTCTCATTTTTTTTCTTTCTTATCACAACCATTTGTTCTTGTGTCTTCAAGATTTTATTCTCAATTGCCCTTCATCCCTCTTAGGCTATCTTCCTCTGAAAATTATTATTGTATTGGGGCTTATAAATAATTTCCTAAAATTGACTTCCTGAATGGCATATTTTAGCTAATTTGCAACTTTCTTCTTTTCTGGGAGTGAAATGGCTGGCTCTCTTCTTGAATATTCTCTCTAGTGTTCTCTGTTCACCTAATCTTCCCATGTTGGATCTGCTATTGTCTTTAGTTTCAGACTTGTCAGACTTTTGTGAGCAGGTTTTTTCCCTCAGCTTGTCCTTTTAATTTTAAAACCTTCTTGATGAGATACCATACAATATGTTTATACCCATCTTTTTTAGGTATACTCCATGCCTAACCAAGAGACTATTATTCCTTTATCTAAGGAAACACATATTCTTGGAAGTTTTCATTTTTAATTCCCCAGTATATGATCAGTAGGTTCTTTATTTTTTATCAATTTTTCCTCCTAATTCTAATGGCTTAATGATTCTAGAAAGCTTTCTATTATCTAATATGATTTTTTGAAGGATGTTTTCTAGTTTCTTTTTATTGTCATAGCTTCATGATTGATTCTTAAATTTTCTCTCATCAATCTGTTTTCTAGCTCCATTGTTTTTTATATGAGATAATTTACATTTTTTGGTTTTTAATTTTATTTATGTATTACTTATTTCCCAATGAACATATTGTCTTATGTTTGTTTCATTCAGATTTTCAGAATTATTTTCTTGGGCCTGGAGTCAGGTAGACATGAGTCCAAATCCAGCTTCAGGCACTTATTAGCTGTGTGACCCTGGGCAAGTCACTTAACCCTGTTTGCTTCATTTTTCTTATCTTCATAATGAGATGGAGAAGGGAATGGAAAATCACTCCAGTATTCTTGCCAAAAAAAACAAAATGAGTTCACAAAGAGTCATATATATATGAAAGAACTAAACTACAAAATTTTCTTCCGTAAGGTTTTGTACTTGTTGTACCAAAATGCAAATTCTATTTCCAATTCTTTCTTCCATAACTCCCATTTCTTTTCCATTTTTTCTTCTAACACTCTCATTTAATTTATAAAAATATTTTTAACTCTTTAAAAAAGAAAACAGCTCTTGCAATATGCCTTGCATGGTTCAGTTGAATGTGTCCCAAGCTTTGTGGCTTTGGGTTTATATCTTGTATATCCCTGCTACCATAATAGTTTTTAATCCTGGGATTCTTTTGTTGTTTTCTGCTTATTGTTCAGCCTACTTCCTGACTTTGGACATTTTATTGGTGCCAGGTTTTGTGTGCTTCTGGAGGGAATGCCTAAGTTCATACTGTTGCTGCTTTCTTGGAATATCAAGTATTGCAGTATTCCAGGATTTCAAGGATATCTCAAACTGGGGATTTACAAGCTTTCAATGATCCCCAAATAGTCTGATCTAAGACAAAGTCTGATTACTGCCCTTTTAGTCTGAACTCTAGAAGTTCCTAAAATGGGTTTGGGCCTGAGCAACACACTTCTGGACTTGCCACTAGTTGCTGCTTGACCCAGGCACTGTCAACCATCTGGAAATTCAGAGTAAGGCTGAACCTGACACCACAATCTATTCCTAGGATTGGAGTCCCATAAGTCGCTAATTGCTTCCTAATTTGCTTGTAGTTCAGTAAGCATTCTATAAACTACAATAACTCCTCCTTATCTCCCAGCTTTGAATTTTCCTTATCTAGCCTCTACAAAACTATGAAAATAACCTTTCTCTGGTGCAGGTTTGACTATGTTACTGTCCTGTTCAAAATCTTTTATTGACTATAAACTCTAGGAGTGGTCTCCGAAGTGGGAAACAAATATTCATGGGTTTTTCAAGGTGGCTCACTGTGTATTGACCCCATTCTTCAATACCAGCATTCATTCCCTATGCAGTCCTTATGAGTCTCTATTCTTCCTCTGTTCCCACTTCTCCCCACTCAGTAGTAAGACATTCCATAAATCTCTTAGCCAAGACTCACAAGCTCTTTAATGCTGGCCTGGGCTCTTTTCTTAAAAGATCTCCTGATTCCCAGAAAAAGAAAAAAAGAAACTTACCTTAGGCTAAAGAGTTTTAAAGCAAAGGAAATCCTAGCCCAGATTTAAACAATTACACTGTCAACAAGAAAAATAAGATGGTGCCCTCTTTTCCCTACTAGAAAGAGTTATCCATTGGCTCTAGTGTTTGACCTCCAATGACCAATATTCTCCTTCCTCACAGCACACACATCCATTCCCAGTAGGGAGAATAAGAAGGGGAAAAAAATAGTAGCAGGTAGCAAGTGGTGGTGTTGTGGCTAAATGGTCCTTCAGCCAATGAAATTAAGACTCAATGAAACACAAAACTCTTTCAGATCTGCAACCTAGCTCAGCACCAATCCTTACCCCAACCCACTGGGAAACTGGAAAGCGATTCAAAAAGGTTATCCATGATCATGAAACTAGAGTCTTTCCAGGCAGTGCCCCTTTCTCCCTACCAGAAAGCGTTACCCATTGGCTCTAGTGTTTGACTTATAGAAGACAATCTCCTTCCTCTTCCACAGCTCACACATGTAGGAAGATGGAAATTTACTAGGCAAATTTCAGCAACAGCAAAAAACAAAACATAACAAAAACCAACCCTTCGCATTACTGAGGGACAGGAGTGGACAATGGACATCATGATTTAGTAAGTGCAGCCAGTGACCTACTTCCTCCATTTGGATCTGTACATATTTGTGAGGCTTCTTTTCCATTCAAGACAACCATTAAAACCAAATGTGGAAATAAACCAAACTCACAATGAAACCTTTGAATCACTACATCACAAAATGCTAAATTAAGATTCTAAAAAATAATGAAGCATATTCAATTACATTTCTCCCAGTTACATAAATCATTAATAATAAGAATTTAGAGAGAATAAAAAAGATTTTGAACTTTTAATAAAATACTTTAAAATATTTAATCTCTACTTTATTTCATCCCTTTAAAATTTGTTTAGCGTGTGTTTTATAATATACATAATGTGTTATTACAATACTATGCATACCTGATATAAAGATAAATTAATATATATCTAGGATGTTACAGAAATCTTAATATAGTTTTAAGTTTTTGAAATACTGAATTTTGAAGATACATGCTCAAACATTTTTTAAACCAGTAGAGGTTTATAATAAAATATATTTTATAATATATAATAAAATATTTATAATAAATTAATATTTATAATATGATAAAATAATTTTATAATATTATACCTTATTAAACATATTGTAATAAAATGTTTTTAACCAGTAGAGGTTTAAAACTATAATAATAAAGAGGGCCAGTCAGACACCAATG
>NC_058134.1:199266097-199274405 GCF_016433145.1 Gracilinanus agilis
AATATGATAAAAATAATTTTATAATATTATACCTTATTAAACATATTGTAATAAAATGTTTTTAACCAGTAGAGGTTTAAAACTATAATAATAAAGAGGGCCAGTCAGACACCAATGTTAGGGATAGAGGGGAGATAGAGAGAGTCTATGAGGTGAGACTCTTCTAGCTCTCTCCTCCTGCTGAATGTGCACTGCAGGAGACATTGAGGGGGTATCACCCCAAAACTGGGTGACATGGATGGTCCTGCTACCCCACAGAAATTGGGGATGAGGCTTCTCTATAAGATGAGGTATTCGGTATCCCAATCTGATTCTGAATGAGGGTGGGGTTCACACAAGCCACCCCCAATGTCAGCCAACTTCACAACAGGTGGTCTGGCTCCAAGATGGAGGCAGCCAGACCAAGCTGTGATTCCCCTCTCCCTCAACTCTCAGGCACTCTGGAATGCTATCTGACTAATGAATGTCTTTTATTAATATCAATATAGGGATTGGGGAAAGGGGTGAAGGGCAGGGGGATTTTGGGGTGCCCTCTTCTCTATTTCTGAAGGGTCTATCACTTGGGTGGGAACCTTTGGGGTTCCCACTCCTAAGCATCTCCCCCCCTTGTCCCTTCTCCTTCTGTTTCTATTTCTATCCTTCTCTATCATTGCAAGTTAGACAGGAAAGGGTCTCTCAGCAAGGTTGGGTAATGGGGGAAGAAGCCTAAGAGATCGCTCCCAAAATGGAGTCCCAAAACTTAGCTGACTCATTGATTGAAGTCTTCTTGCTGGATGAGAAGCGATGGGATGCCTTTGACCAGGGAATCAGGTTTCAATGTCCAAAGAAGGATCCACAGGAAGCCGTCAGGACTGGATTCGAGCTGAGCTGTTCTCCTCCTCTCCTCTCTCCAGTCCTTCACTGGAAGTCCTCTCCTCCTCCTTCTTCTTCCCAAGAATTACGCAGAATCCCTCTGGTCTCTCAATTGTCACCAATGACCTTCTTCTGGCTCTTTTTGTCCCGTCCTCCATCCTTACATAGTAAAAATGTTTGCAGATCACTAGCCTATAGGATAAAAAGTATAATCTTTAGCTTGTTATGTAGGTCTTTTACAGCCAACTCCCATTCACCTTTACAGCGTTATCTTAAACTAATCATATTCACAAGCTCAGTGTTCAAGTCAAGCTAGACTAGTTTCCTGAGTCCAATACTCCAATTCATTCCTCTGTGCATTTGCAGAAGGCATTCCTCATGTCTAGAGGAGTCTCCTCATCTCTGCTTCTCGAAATTCATAGCTATGTTAGGGAAGCATGGGTAGCAGAAAGAATATTCGATTTGGAAATCAGAGGCTCCTGGCCTCTAACCCTTACTGACTTGGACAAATCTCTTCATCTCTTACCATTTTCCCTTATCTCTAAACAGGAAGGAGTTAGACTAGAATTTCAAGGTCTTTTTTGGCTCTGAAGAAGCCTCATTTAAAGTAATACTTCTTCCCGGAAGTCTTCCTTGAAGTTACTAGATTTTGTTTGTTTTTTTTTGTCTTTTCAGTTTTCTTTGTATTCTGCATACTTGTCTATGTTATATGTCCTCTAGTAGAATGTTAACTTTTTTTTTTAAACCCTTAACTTCTGTTTATTGGCTAATAAGTGGAAGAGTGGTAAGGGTGGGCAATGGGGGTCAAGTGACTTGCCCAGGGTGACACAGCTGGGAATTGGCTGAGGCCAGATTTGAATCTAGGACCTCCCATCTCTAGGCCTGACTCTCAATCCACTGAGCTACCCAGCTGCCCCCAGAATGTTAACTTCTTGAGAGCAAGGACTCCCATTTCTCTAGTAGGGCCTTGTACATAGTAGGCAACTTATAAATGTTTCTTGAATCAATTGAATGTCTAGACACCATTCTGACCTTCATTCTCTGCTCCTTACACCTCTTCCAGAGAATTGACACTAATTATCCATCAGCTTATGGCATGGTGTTAACAGAATTGTAACATATTTGTTGTTCATCAGACTTCTCCAACATTTTCAATGCCCTTTGAATACCTAAAACCCTTTTGAACACTTACATCCATTTGGATTCCACCCTTTGTAACAATTTCAGTCATATCCACATTGTTTTTCAGGACAGACACTGCCAAGTGGATATAATAATAATAAAAAAAGAATTCTGATGTGGGAAGAATCTATTTAGTTAGCTGAAAATCAAACTCATTGTTTCTGCACCTATCTTTGCAGCATAATCACATCCCCACTTTGATTTCAGATCTTTTGAATGCCTCTTCCTCTCTCAACCATCTGGAGTGTGAAAGTAAATATATCTATTTTGTTCAAATTAATCTAGAAAGATGGAAAAGCAAGCTGACGCCTCTAGGGAAATGATCTTTATTATTTGTGATTCACTCCCTTCCCAACTCTGTCTTGGATTAATTCTGGGGGCTCTTGAACCTCATCCCTGTTGTCCTGAGATCTTTCTGAATGAGGTGGAATTTGGTGTAAACAACTTTTCCAAGAATATTGTCATTTATAATAGAGGTTTGGATGTGGTTTGGAAACAGAATACGAAGAGGAGGTAAACCCACAATGAGAATTCATTTTCCCTAGGTGATTGTTACCTACTTCAGAATCTCTTTCCACTTCTTCTCCCATAAGTTACTGGATCTTGACTTATTTTGGCAGTTCTCTGTGCATGTAATATAGTTGCCATGGAAACATTACTCAGCATTCTATTGCATTTTCTCTTTGTGTGTGTGTGTGTGTGTGTGTGTGTGTGTGTGTGTGTGTGTCTTCCTTTCTCTCTCTCTTCCTTTCTCTTTCTCTCTCCTGTTGTCATGGGAGCCATCATCCACTAAGAATTCTGGAGATCTTTCCCTTTCCCTGAAAAATTTAGGAAATATATTTTTAACTTCATACAATTAAAGAAATAAAGTTTTGGTCATGGAGGAGGAAAGCTGCCACAAGCCCTGAATCTCTCCGAAGTTAAGCAAGAATGCTTTGAAGGAAATCAGATAAATTGCAATCTTCATATTGTCCTCCTTTCACATGATTTTGAATAATAAATCTGGTTTTTAAAAATTACTTTTAAAGTTTGCAAAGCCCTTTGTATACGATCTCATTTGATCCTCACACTAGTTCTGTGAAGTAGATAATGCAGATAGTGTTATTCCCCTTTTACAGACAAGAAAACTGAGACTCAGAGATTAAGTGGCTTGCCCAGGGTCACACACCTCGTCAAAGTCAGTGGCAACCCAGTTTAGCAAGACTCCAAGATCATCAACAGGACATCTTGCTGCCTCTCTGAAGGACCACTGGGCAAAACTAACTTCAATATAATACTTATTAACTTGAAGCTTTAAATCTTTCCTAAGGGAGGTAGCTCAGTGGATTGAGTCAGTCCCAGAGACAGGAGGTCCTGGGTTCAAATCTGGCCTCAGATACTTGTTAGCAGTGTGACCCTGGGCAAGTCACTTAACCCCCATTGCTTAGCCCTTACTGCCTTGGAACTAATACATGGTATTGATTCCAAGATGAAAGGTAAAGGTTTTTCAAAAAATGATAAAATAAATAACTCTTTCCTATGGTTTTGAGCCATTTAACACTTTCTGAACCAAACATTTTTATTTGCATTAAGGCTCCTTCTATACTTTTTTTAGTGTTATATATATGCAAAGGAGATTTTGAGAACCTCCTTGGTTCTCAAACCTAAATTGGTTAGCTGCCAGTTACCTTCAGGTGAAGTTAAAGAATTTTAGAGCTTTAAGAGACCTTAGAAAATGCACTTTGTATATTATCTCTAATGAGCCATAGCTTCATCTTCTGCCACTTATGTCCTTGGGCCATCAGCAGTCCAATAGTCATGCCAAAACATACTCTTAATGTGAATATTTAATTAGTCATGTAAATATTTTTAGCTAGAAATATAAAAGTCAAAGGGAAGGGGAGTCTTTTTTCCCCCTCATTAAGAAGTTTTATCCATGTTCTCTAAACTGGAAAATTTGGGACAATTCCCTTCTTTAGTCTGAAATTTTCTTCCCCCCCTAACCCCCCACTTTTGGGACTTTACATTTCTGAGTGTGTCTAACAACCATTCAACATGTACTTATTAAGTACCAACTCTGGCCCTGTGCTTCGTCCAGGGGATGAAGGGACCTTGCCCTCAAGAAATCTACATTCATGCAACGATCTGGGACAATTCTGAAAGACTTATGATGGGGAATGCTATCCACCTCCAGAGAAAGAACTGTTGGAGTTGTCTTTCATGTCAGTGTAACTTTGATCTTATTTTGGGTTTTGGTTATGTATGAGTGTGTTCTTACAACAATGACCAATGAGGGGAAAAATAATAAAAAAATTAAATTTACATTAATGAGCAAAGCAACATATGCACAAATGTTAATATAAAATATAAATATAATAAATGCAAAGTAATATCAGAGGACCACAAGCAACTGGAAGGATCATTAAAGGTGTCACTAAGAGGTAACATTTCAACTAAGCTTTGAAAATGAGTAAGAATTCATAGGAAGCAGTATTCTGAGCATGGGGGATCAGCTAAGTGGAAAGACATGGAGACAGGAGACAGAGGAATGTCTGTAAGAGGAATAGCAAGTGGGAGAATTTGGTTGGATTGGGGAGCGTGTAATAAGAAGGAATATATAACAATCCTGGAATAGACTGCTGACAGATTGTAAAGGGCTTTAAATGCCAAAATGAGGAGTTTGTATTTTATTCTAGAGGCAATAGGGAACATATCAAATTGTACACAATATGTTTTTTTTAATATGTATAAGCCAACAAAGTAACTTCTATCTGTAAAGGGTGCTAAACAAAACCAATATTACATATACATATGTGTATATATATGTATATATGTATTGTTGTGATTAAAATTATTTTGAAAGACTGATTTTGGGTAAGAATATTAGTTAATGATTAGACCAGCATCATAATCAATAAAGTGATGTAGATCATTGGCCCTCTCAATGTCCAAAGACCTTAAAGGTCCTGGATCAGGTACCTATATACACTTTGGGGAGCTCATTATTCAACTCCTCCCTTGAGCATCCCAAGACATCTCTAATTGGTAAATAGTGAATTAGGAGGTGGTCCATCAAACCCGTAGCCCTTCCTTACATCCACAGGTGGACAGGCACATACAGAGGGAAAGAGTCATTGTAAAACCTTCCTATCAGCTAGATTTTGTGAAAGGAGCACATTTCTAAGGACAAAGAAAATGCAAAAATCTGTAGACTGGATGGTGCCCAAGGTCCAAGACCATGACTCCGGAATTTTCTCTAATATACAGGAATTGGGGCATTTACACTCCCATACATACAGTATATAAAACATAAATTCTCACAGAATATACATATATACATGTATGTATATATGTATGTATGTTTAAATTTTCCTCAAGCTTCTGGGGTCATCTCTCTAAAAAATATAACCTTTTTTTTGCCTACAACTTCCAAATTTTTGAAAGTTTATGCCTTTACATAAGGTAATAGGTGGTATATAGTGGATAGAATATGAGGCTTGGAGTCAGGAAAACTCATCATCCTAAGTTCAAATCTAGCCTCAAACACTTCCTAGTTATGTGACTCTAGACTAGTCACTTAATCCTGTTTTCCTCAGTTTCCTCATCTCTAAAATGATCTGGAAAAGAAAATAGTAAACCACTTTAGTATCTTTACCATGAAATCCCCAATGGAGTGATGGAAAGTTAGACATGATTTAAAAAACAAACAAACAATTAAAACTAAAATAAGATGAGTATAAAAATATCTACTATGAATATTTAAAAAATTTAATTAATGATTCATTATTTTGGGGTTAATGTACTAATGAGTCCTACTGTATCCATAGGTGTGTAGGTACAGGCAAATTACATTATTATGTTTATGTTTATGTATATATATATATATATACATATACATATATGTGTGTGTGTGTGCTTTTATATAAGAAGGTAGGTAACTTAAATTGGAGGACATTAAGGCTTCAGAGCTGGACATGACATTTGGGGAATCATAAAAGAATGGCTTGAGGGACAGAAAAGGTGGTTGTCCTGATTGTTCTTATCCTAGGGATTTCTTTTTCTCTGTTAGATAGGGCATTTGAGACTCCACCATAGCACCAAGAAAAATTCATTACCGTTGTAGTTTGCCCAGAAAGATCCTAGGTATCCTGTTCCAAGCCATAATAAACACTTTCTAAACCAAGAATGGTAAAATAGATATTGTTCTTGTTTTCTATTTCTAACATGGAAAACAGAAATATAGCCCTTTCGTTACTAACTTCATCCCAGAGCCTGATCTGAGAATTAATTCCTTAGCAAATCCATTGAGCTTTCCCGCTTTGTGGCTTCTCATATTTTTTATGATGTAAATCCAATCTATTTCTACATTTTTTCAGAGTACCTTAGAAAGTTTGAATGCCCTGATTACTAATGTTCTACTATTATGATATGGATAGTATCTTCTGACAAGTAATACACCTCTGACTTTTCTTGGTCTCGAGAGGAGATCATTTGCCTTGGCCCTTCTCTTTCGAGGCTCTCTGTTCATAGTAGAATCATGAAGGACAACTAATAGCAGCAGTAATGTGATTTTTCTGTATTTACTCAGGGCAAGAATATGACTGCCAAATCATTTCACATTCAGGGTAGCAAGCCATGAGGTGAATATAACTTGGGGAGATAAGAAACTATATGACATTGCTTCTGATTAAAAAGCAAAAAATTCTGTCAATCATCTGGTTGTTTTGTATATAGAATGCCAATCACTTTAACTGATCTTTTGCGCATATGGTTTACTGATTTTTTAAACCGAATTGACTGATTGCTCTAAGTGCTACTCCCAAGGGCAAACATTTTCTTCTCTACTTATTACTGTCACGAGAGGCATTTTTACCCATAGTATAAGGTTAAAGGCACAGTGAAAAAAGCAAAGAGTCACAGATGGTGCTGAGATTTTATATAGAGGAGATTTGGGAAATTGAAAAGAAATAGGAAAATCAAAGTCACCAAAGACTTGGGGTTAGAGATTTGGAAAAACGAGCTTAGAACATCTTTAGTGACAATGGTAGATTCTGTTCGTGTAGAGCAGGCAGTTGGAAATACAGAACTGAAGTTCAGAAGAGGTCAGGGCTAGAAATTTGAGATACATACCTGTTCTATTTATAATTGAACCCATAAGAGTGAAATTAAATTCTGAAGTATTAGGCTTTAGAGCAAGAGGAACAGAGTTGAAGTGCATCCACATCAAAAGAGGCAAGAGGATGTGGGGCCAGCAAAGGAAACAAAAGAGTAATAGGCTATAAGGAGACTAGAACAATCTGGTATGCCATAAGTTAAAGAAATGAAGTGTTTGTGGAAGGAAGATATTAATTATATAAATACTGCAGAGAGGTCTAAGAGAATAAAGATGGATAAAGATCCATGGTTTTTGGCATTTAATTGTTCTTTGGTTGCTTTAGAAAGAATAGTTCATCAATAGATTAGTAAGCATAGAAATCAGATGATGAGATAAGTAGATATTGGTTAAAAATAGTGGCGATAGCATGGAGTATTTATTTGAGGAATTGAGCAAGTTGCGGAAACAAATGAGTTTCCACCTCAAAATGGTCACTTCTCTTTATGAACTGCTTTGATTAGAAAGGAGTTAGTGGTTTAAATGCAAAGTGATTTCAGAAACATTAAAGAACATGTTTCCATGGAAACATAAACCCACAGAAGGAGAGAAAGAACTGGGATCCCCTGACAAAGAAAAAATAGCAGAATCATAACCCCCACACAAAACTGTAGAAAAAGATTATTACACGTTCCTTTTAACTAAGTCTCTTGGGAAGGTGCAGTTGGGGTTCATGGACCTCGTCCTCTGGTGAATAAAATAGGACAAAATGATTCAGATGAAATAAGCCAGTTCTCCCGTGAAATTCTTAATGATCAAGGGCTCTTTTCAGAAATTTGAAATTTTTCAATGGATGGCATTTTGCTTTTATTTTTCCCCCATGTATGTGATCTTCCCCTCAATGCCTCTATACTGGCTATAACTGGAAACAAAATTGGCACAGTACTATGAGATAGGGACCATATGTATACAACCAGAGATAACCCTAAATGTTCCTTTTGCCTTGGTGATCTGTTTCTGTGATCACTGCCTAGCATTTGAAAGTCTTATATGTTGCTTGTAAGCCCTCTCTCCATTAGTAGCCCATAAACTTCACCCACTCGTGCAAACATGCACACACATGTGTGTGTGTGTGTGTGTGTGTGTGTGTGGAGAGAGAGAGAGAGAGAGAGAGAGAGAGAGAGAGAGAGAGAGAGAGAAAGA
>NC_058134.1:199277368-199399711 GCF_016433145.1 Gracilinanus agilis
AGAGAGAGAGAGAGAGAGAGAGAGAGAGAGAGAGAGAGAGAGAGAGAGAGAGAGAGAGATATTGCTATTTACTCAGAGTCACATCTTCCTTTCAACAAACCTATATTCTATGAATGCATCCTCTCACCCTATCCCTGTTTCTAAAATCTATATTCTGGATTATCCCTCTATTAACTGTGTCCCAAGAAACTTTTCCTTATCAAAGTTAGCACTTTTGGGGTTTGTCTATAATAATCAATTTTGTCACTAAATCAATTAATTAGCATTCATTAAACAATTACTATGGTCATAGGCACAGTTTTAAGGTCAGAGACTACAAAAATAAAAATGAAAGTCCCTGTCCTAAAAAAAGTTTATATTCTATCAGAGGAGACAACCTTTAGTTATAAAAGTATATCCACACATTATAAAATAAATACAAGATAGTTTGGGGAGAGAGGGCACTAGTAGCTGGGGGAATAGCAAAAGCTACACATAGAAGATAATATTTAAGCTGAATCTTGAAGAAAACCAGGGATCCTAAGAGACAGACATTCCTTTGAAGCCAGAAGGCTTTGAAGGCTGCAGAAGTTCCAGAAGTCTCAGGGTGAGTGGATATGAAGTGGAGTTTTGGAGGAGGGGACATAAAGTTGAAGTAAATGGGAGAGTGAGTAGCAGGGATTGGAAAGTGTATTTTGCACCTCAGTAGCCTGGAATTTAGTGGTACAGAGATAAATAAAGTAAGAAGGATAGGAGTTTGCTAAACAATTGTCTTCCTTCTTTATTAGAAGGCAAGAACTTCCTAGAGATGTCTATTATTGGTACCCAAAACAGTCATCCTCTAAGACTAATGAATCATTTCAGATCAAATACTTTTGTCTCTTCTGCATTATGCACTCAACTCTGATCACATCCTAATGCAATTTTTTGACATACCTTCCCTAGAGACATAATATTCACCTAGCAATCCCTTTCTGGTCATTCTTCTCAAAGAAACAAATTGTGATGAAATGACTTATCTTTGCCAGGAGTAATTTCTCTAGAAATCCAACCTCTAGATAAAGCCTCATCCATTAATAGGATAGTATCTCAGACCACCAACTCCTCTTTCCCCTTGTCAGATTTCCAGAAATATCTTTTCTTGGAACAATGTGCTTCCTGCTTCTGGCTCAGCATTTGGGTGCTTTGGGAATAATGAAACCCCTGATCACAGTCAGAAGCTTCCCCAAATGAAAACACTGAATTAACTCAGAGGGTCATATGGAAGCAAGAAGGGCAATTCTGTATATGTTCCATGGGATGATCTGTTACATGTCCATTACCCTACAACATATCTCATTTGTTTACCATTTTTGTGTACTCACTTCTGCATTAATGAAATCACAGAATTTCAGAGTTAGAAAAAGCCTCAGCTATTATCTTATCCCACCTATATCCCCCAAAAGAATTCTCTCCACCACACAGGTGCATCATCCAACATTTTTTCTTGAATATTTCTAATAAAATAATCCATAATTGTTTATGGTGGCCTGTTCCAGTATTGTTTAATTTAAACTGTTAGCAACAATTCCCTATATCAAGTCCAAATTTGTCTCTGCTATTTCCACTCATGATGTCTAGTTTTGCCATCGGACATCAAACAGAACAAGTTCATTTCCTCTTCTGTACAGAAAAAAAAAATTGGGGTTTCATGTCCCATTGCCTGCAATATTTTCCTTTTTAGGCTAAAGACCTCCTTCATTCTGTATGCTTGCCCTCCTCTCAGCGTACTTTAGATTATTTTTTTCCTTCAATATGATCCTCAGAACTAATCAGAGTACTCCATAGATGGTCTTACCAGGGCAGTATGTCTTTCTGTGTCCTCTATAGTCCACACTGTCAACTGGATGTTTGTATGTGGTTAGTGGGTAATATTACAGAATATCAATAAATAAATAATTGAAAGTATTTATTGAGCAGACTCTACTCTATACCAGGTCTTGTATTAGGTGTTGAGATACATATTCAAAGAATGAAATAGACCTTATTCTCAAAGTGTTAGAGGGGAGCAAATAATTCCACACATAAACATATCCAATATGTATAAAGAGAATAGAGCAAATGAAAAGTAGATAAATGAAAGTAGATTACAGAGAGAAAGAACTAGTGGTAAAGGGGATCAAGAAAGGATTTTTGTGTTACTTCAAATGTATCTTAAAGGAAACAAAGAATTCTTCAATGAAAATATGAAGAGGGAGTGATTCTAGGCATAGGAGATGGTCAGAGCAGAGATGGAGTGCCCTATGAGCAGTAGAGAGAATGCCAATATGGTTGGTTCTCAGAGCATAAGAAACAAGATAAATAGATAGAATTGTGAGCCCTGGAATCATGAAATTTTTCTTCTTGAATTCAAATCCAGCCTCAGAAACTTAGTAGCTGTGTGAGACCCTTGGCAAGACTTTTAATGTTGCCTCAGTTTCTGCATTTGTAGAATGAACTGTAGAAAGGAGTTGCAAACCACTTCAGCATCTCTGCCAAGAAAACTAAACAGGGGTCATGAAGAGTCAGAAACAATTAAAACAACTGAATAATGACAACGAGTACCAGAAAGTCAGGAATATAAATTGAGGTGGTAGAATAGGTTAGAGTTACGTTTTGAAGTGCATTAAAAATTAAAAGGAAGAGTTTATATTTTATTATAGAGGAAGTAGGGAGCAATCAGAGTTTTTTGAGTCATGGAGTGACATGGTCATATTGGTCCTTAAGGAAAGTACTTGGGCAACTGTATGGAGGATAGACTGGGGAAGGCAGAGACTTAAAGCAGAGAGATCAAGTAGAAATGGATCTTTTTTGAGCATCGAAGGTAAAAGGAAGTAAGGAGTGGCTCAAGAGGTGACGAGTCAAATGTGGGAAAAGGAAAGAAAATTAAAATGGAGGATAAGGAAACATCCATAAGATACCTCCTTTACTCTGAAATCTATAGGCCCTCCACAAAAGCTACCTATTTAGAAAGGACCAAAGGCATATAGTTGGAGTGTATTTTAGTGAGAATTAAAGTCCAAATTGATAGGTGATTCTGCATTGAGGGTCAGCCAGAAAGGAAAAATAATAGAGAAAATGCAGGACTATGCTTAGTAAATGCAATTACACAGTAGTGAAGAAGTAGAAATATAAAAGGTAAATATAATCTCAAAATTCTATTGGCACTTTCTCCTACTGAAACCACTGCCGAGGAGATATCATCACTTCTTGCAGGGCAACTTTCCAATATAATGAGTGTTCTATCTGTGAAACAGGAAGAGAATTTTAATTCTGTGGTATAAAAAAATATATATATATATAATTTTCCCTTTAAGCACAGCCTTAAAGCACGCACAGTAGACTTTTGTTTGTTTGTTTTTAGTTTAGTTTTTGTTTTTAAACAACTTCACCTGTTCCCATTTCTTAGCCGGGTCCTGCTGTCCCATTCCATCCCTGGAGCTCTGCTCTCCTGGGCTGCTGCCAGTAACACATCTGTTGCCCTTGATATTCTGCCAGATCTTGACAGGAAAGATGCCTAGGGCTTGTGGGGCATGGAGATAGGGTAGATTCACTTTCTCATTATCAAATTCAATGCAGTTGCCTGACTGAGAAATAGGTTTTGTACTAAGCACCTTTGATTAATGTGGCATTAACAGGGCAGCCAAGTTAGGTCTCTGAGGAACACTGTTAGCTAAAAGAAAGGAGAATTGCTCAGTATTCAGAGAGGGCTCTGAAAGGTGAGGGGGAAAGATATTTGGAGGACTTTTCTAGCCAGGCATGGAGATGTGTGCCTCTCCTCCCTCCTGAGGAGCCTGGGGGACTGTGAGCTTGGGAATTCTGAGCTACAGGAAAGTTCAAGCTGATGGCCTATTTGGCACCAACATAGTGAACCTCCAGGAGTGGGGAACCTCCAAGCTACCTCAAGAGATGTGAACTGGCCAGAAAAGGAGCACGCCTCCATGCAGATAAGTATTGGGATTGGGTCCATGATGGGTCATTGCACTTCTAGAATGAGGGAAATTGGGATACCCAATCTCAAAAAGGCCCGGCAAACAAACAAAAATCAGACTCCTATATATTAAAAATTAGCAAAACATAGTGGAAAAAACATTGGACTTGGAGATCAGAAGACCAGTTGTGTGACTCTGGACAAATTGCTTAATTTCTGATCCTCAGTTTCCTTATCTGTACAATGGGGGAAATTATACTTGTACTATCAATATTTTAGGTTCTTTATTTTTTGGGTGAATGTTTAATTAATTAATTAATTAATTAAGGAGATTTTTTCCATGATTATAAGATTTATATTCTTTTCCTTCCCTTACCCCTTCTCCATCCCATAGCTGGCATGCAATTCTACTGGGCTTTACATGAGTCATTGATCAAGAATTTTAGGTTCTTTATGAATAAAGTGCCTTATAAACTTTGATTACTTTCTTCAGAGAGTTATAATTTCATTGAGGTGGGCAACCCACCCCTCTATCCATTATAGATAACTTGATAGACAGTCCTCAGGAGTTACCATGACTAAAAAATTCAGTTTTATGGCCAAATTTGGAGCTCTTCTCTAGACTTACGTAGATTGCTTCATGGAGGACAAAAATAGTCTTACATGAAAATCCTTTCCAAATTGAAAAGAACTGCCATAGTTTTCAGTTTTGCTATCCCTCATGAGAATACAAGATCACTTTGACATCCCAGTGATGTGTTAGGATAAAACTAAAATGAACAGTAGACTTAAAGGTACCATGTAAATGGGAATCATTCTGATTCTAACTTTTAAATCTTGGACAAGCTATCTTCATGGTCTCTTAGAAGTAGACTTTATGCAAATAAAATATTATGACTAATCATCTCCTCATTGCTGAGAATTTCACAGTAGTCAGAAGAAGCTATACCCAATAATGATTAGGAAAAACAATAAATTCCACTCTGGCAGCATGGCATCCTGCAATATTGAGATGAAAGGGATCAGACTAATGGCCTTTCATCAACAAGTAAAGTGGAAACACCAAATGTCCATCGCTCAATAGGGCTCATGCCCTGACAGACATCTTTTCCAGTTGATGTTTATGTTGTGCTCTCCAAACATACTGTGCAGGATGCCATGGACAAGCATGCTATTACCAGCGTTGAATTTCCTCAGAGCACAGTCAGAATTTTCCTGTACGAAAACCCAAAAAGAAACTGGTTTGTAAGAGATAGAATTTGGAACGACCTTAACAATTCTGCAAACCTTAAGGGAAACAAATAAGAAAAATTAATCAATTTAACTAAAAACATGCATAGTAAATAGTAGAGGTGGGACTAGAACCGGCTCTTTTGACTCCAAATTCAATGGTCCATCCTCTACTTGTTGGTGGGGAAGAAAGGGCACCAGTTTAGTTAAGAGAGGTGACTTTGAGCTATAACTAAATCCCTTCACCTCTTTGGACCTTTGTGTTGTTATTCATAAAATGGGGATAATGCGCTGTCTAACAAATAGAGCTATTATTGGGAACAAATGAAATCATATGTCTAAAGGAATCATTTTGGAAACTGAATTTTTTGCTCTCCTAACACATTTCTAGAGGGATAGAAGTACGCTGCTGTCATTGGTAACTCTAGTGCCTGGTGGGTTCACATTACATAAATTTACTCCACTTTTTTTCCAAACAAAGTACAACTATGCCTGGGTGCATATGGAATCATTCATTAATAAAGTCCATTTATTAAGTACCTATTACATGCTAGGCATGATGTTAGGTGATGGAAGTGCCAATAAAATAAGTGAAAATAACAACTCACAAAGAGCTAATGTTCTATATGAGGAAGCATATATATGTAATATATAGATATATAGATATATGTACAGAATAAATATAAAAAGAATAAATCACTATGGGAGGTAATGCACTTATTCCATTGATAATGTTGTAGCTCAAAATATATTTAGAACTCTTTCAGAGATTCCACATAAGTCTATAGGATGTTCAATCTATCAGTCAATGAGCAAGCCCTGTAATAAAGACACTATACTATGATATGAATGCAAAGACTGAAACAGTCACTGCTTTTTGGTGTCAAATCTTAGACCATAGCCAATTTCAGGGAAAGACAGTATAGATCCTCGTATTATAAAGGTGTGTTTCCCTTTTGAAAACCACTAAAATTCCTTCAGAGCCACCTCTGAGGAAATATGAGTGATCAAACCAACTAATAGTGTTTTCAGCAAGCCACAATGTCTTACTATAAAACAATAAATAGATCTAAATTCCATAGCTTAGAAGTCGCTTCTGAATACCGTTTAAAAATACTGTTTAAAAAGAGAATATAAGCAATAATTTAGGCAATTGCAGCATAATTTGTATGAGTATACATGTAGGTTCTCAAAGTTACTACTTTGAATGGAACAACTGTCACTTGGATGCATAGTTCCAGCATATTTATTAAAAACACCAATGAATAGGCTTTAAAGAATATTAGTTAGAAGACACTTCCTGGAATTGTTTTTGAAATGTAGCACAAATGAATAATCAATTAAAAAATAGATGTGAAGAAGAAATATTAGACTGAGAAGAAATTTGTACTACTGGAGACTAGGTAGGTGAATCTTCCTAAATAAGATTCCTAAACTTGTTCCTCTCCTGCTCAGAAATGTCCAGTGGGTCCTCATTGCCTACCAAATAAAGGTTTCTTATTTTGGTTTTGAAGACCTTTATCCTCTGGCTCCATCCTATCCTTCCAGGATATTTTTATTGTTCATATGCATTTGTGCTGTACTTTACCCAAATGCGACTACTTGTTCCCAAAACCAACCCCAAGCTTTCCTGCCTTTGGACCTTCCAGACCTAATGCAGTTCTTTGTACCTATAATTACCTTGCTCCGTCCTCTACCTCCAACCCATAAAATTCCACTTCTTAATACTGTAGCCAATTTTCAAGACCCAATTAAAATGCTAACTTTTTCATGAACCGCAGTAGCATTTCATTCGTACCTAATGTCACCATATTTTGCCTTATATTGTGGTTATCAGTACATTTGTTTATCTTCCCCCTCACCTTACTTTGTAAATTGTAAGTTCTCTAAGACTCGAATTCTCCAAACCTCAATCTTCTCCCACATCGCCCACTTAGCACCTGTCACAGTCTGTTCCACACAGTAGGTACACAGTAGGATTTATCAAGTTAGATTGAAAAGGAGTTTTGGAGAGGCTACTTTATACTTCACTTATAGCTCTGGAAGCAGCTGTTGATCATGAATAAAAGGAATGAGAGTTTCCAGTCAGATCCTGGACCACCAGGGAGAGTGACCTAAGAGGATTCTATTCCATGCTGCCACGAGCATCACTTTAGGCAACCAAGAAGGGCCTGGGTTCTGGCATCTTTATTGCATGGATATTCATGGTTCCTAGAATTGTACCACTTTGAGTTTGTGGGATGAGGCAGAGAAAAGAGAAGCTTTTTACCAGCTTCTGGTGATCAATATCTTTCCTTTAAATGTATTAAAGAGTTCTTCCATGTTTATTTAACTCCCACCCCTTTTCATCTCCCTCCCCCTCAAGTTGTGCAACACCTTCTCCCTGATTATATTGTCTCTACCTTTCCAGGTTTTTAATGGGCTCATCACTTTTAGGCAGTACCAGGCATGAGGCTTAGGAGTACAAGTCATGTGAACATGGAGCTAATCATTATTGATTTCTTGGGTAGTTATGGTAAAGGAACATTAATTATCGTTAGCACAGTTGCATTAATGCTGTTGTAATGAGTACTCCTATGGGAATTCTTCAGTGAGGAATGTGCTAATTATCAGATCATAGCAGCCAGCAGTGAAAAGGGGCGGGGACTGGGGTGCAGGTGGCAGGGAAGATTTTACTGGCACACCTCTCAATTACCCACATAGCTCCTGTTAATCTGAACATGTGTGCCACTATGTACACTGTAATATAACAGCCCAGAGCACATGTTTTCTTGGCTATGTTTGATCAATTTGGGTCCCACTCCTATGAGTCATTCCCTTAAGGTTTATAGGGGTGTCAGCTCATTGGAACTGACTTGAACCTTCTCCCCATTTCCTCCAAGCATTTAGGAGGAAGGTGCCTCCCAGAATTACAAAATTTCTTATTTAGAAGGGACTTCCAAGACTATCTAGTCTAACATATACCTAAACAAGAGTCTTCCCCAGAAGGTAATTTGTTACACTAGTGATTCATTTAGTTGAGCACCTCACTGGCACAAGTGACAGAGCACCAGGGCCAGAACCAGGAAGATATGAATTCAAATCTCCTTTTAGACACTTACTAACTGTGTGACCCTGGGCAAATTACTTAACCCTGTTTGCCTCAGTTCCTTCATATGTAAAATAAACTGGAGAAGCAAATGGCAAACCACTTTCGTGTCTTTGCCAAGAAAACCCCAAAAGGGGTCATGAAGAATTGGCACTAGTGAAATGACTGAACAATATTTAGTTATCATTTATATGATGCCCTTAAAGATTGCAAAGCACTTTACAAATATTATCTCATTTTATTCTTATGACAACCCTAGGAGTAGGTGCTATTATTATCATTTTACGGATGAAGAAACTGAAGCAAGCAAAGGCTAACTCAATGTTTTACCCATAGTCTGAACTCAGGTCTTCCTGACACAGGGTCCAATAATCTATCCACTATTTCACCTAACTAATATATATTAACAAGTTGTCATCTACCTTCTACTTGAAGACCTCCATGAAGGAGGGATCTATTACCTTTTAAAATAGCATTTTCTACTTTTGATAACTAGTTTAAAGGGAAGTTTTCTTATATCAGCCTCCTGGGGTTGAGCTTTTGGATTCTATGATAGCTTTTCAAATGTTTGATGTCCTTCCTTCCTTCCCCAGAGTCTCTCCCAGTTTCTTTAATTGGTTCTCATGGTGTAAAGTCAAGGTCCTTCATAGTCCTGGTTGCTCTTCTCTAGATGACCTCCAGTTTATCAATATCCTTCCTAAAATATAATACTGATAGTTTCAGATTTTGTCAGACCAGAACAAAGAAATCAATCAGACCATCAAGAAACATTTTATTAAGGATCTCCTATGGGCCAGGCACTGTACCCCAGCATAGACACTGGAGATAAAAGGACATAAATGGCACAATCCCCATCTTTCAAATAGCTAATATTCTATAGAACAGGTGTCGGCCACCTTTTTGGCCGTGAGAGCCATAAACGCCACATTTTTTAAAATGTAATTTCGTGAGAGCCGTACAGTGCTCACAGTGCGGCTCCTGTAACAGCGCCTGAAAAAAAAAATGGACTTTATGGCTCCTGCAGAAAGAGCCATATCTGGCCCTGAAAAGAGCCAGATATGGCTCGAGAGCCAAACGTTGCCGACCCCTGCTATAGAAAGAGAAAATATGTATATGTAGATAAGATAGGGACTGGATCTGTCATCATTTATGTTGGCAGTACCCAATAAGGAACTGCTTGCTTCCCCCCCAGTGCAAGTTGACAATTTTTCTACAACTCTTAGAGAATTGTTCTTGGCACATGAAGTGACCAGGATCACATGGCCAATATATGGAAGAAGCAGGACTTGAATTCAGATTCTCCTCTCCATCAACCTGGCTCTCTATTGACTATATATTATGCTACCTTTCTCTCTCTAATAATAGTTTGATGGTGATGGCTAGCATTTATATAATATTTTAAGATGTGTGAAGCACTTATTTCATTTAATCCTCACAACAACTGGTAATGTAGGTACATTTATTATCCTCATTTTACAGATGAGGAAACAAAAGGATCAGGTTAAGTGACTTGCTAAGGACACAGAGCTTTTGAGTGTCTGAGGCTGGATTTGAACTCAAGTCTTCCTAACTTCAATTCATATATAAAATAAATGTAAAATAATTTTTGAAAGAGACTTTTAACAGCTGTTGAGGTGGGAAGGAAGGGTAGAGGATAGGCCTCCTGTCAGTGTTTGAACTGAGTTCTATAGGGCACGAGGGATTTTAAGAGGTGGGAGTAGGCTGAGCATTCCAGGCAAGAGAGACAGACTGAGAGGATGCCCTGGAAATTGAATGCTGTTTGTGAGGAAACTTAAGAAGGTCACTGAAGAGTGTATGAGGGGGAAAATATGTATAATAAAGCTGGGAAGATAGACTAGAATCAACTTATAAATTGATGACTTTTCTTAATATTTCATCAAATAAAAGAAAGTAATTTCTGCTTAATTCTGATCAATTAGGAATTGATTATTGAAGTCTTGGGCTTTTGGAGTGATTAACTGTATTAGAGTTTGTGAAAGAATAGAAAACTACCAGGCGTAGTTTGAAATGTACAATGGATTTTGGAAAAGCAGATTTAAAATATTTTAGAGTAAGGATAGGTAGGATGCAATGGTCTAACATTTTGTAGTGAGATGTGGGTCATGGAGGATAAGAAGCTCTCAAGAAGAATCATGAACCTCACAAGTTAAAACATATAACCATATTGGGCATCTTTAAAGAGAATTCTGATTTTTGATGAGTGAAAAATTAGTTGCAGATTCCACTGCAAAAGAGAAGATGCTCTTCTAAAGGTTAACTTGAACCAAAGCATGCTCTCCCATCTATTTCCTTGACTTCTGTTTAGGTGCTGCTGAATGAAGCTGGTGGCAGGCATACATTCATGCTGATGCTACAAATATATGTTAAATTTCAACTATACCCTCAAAGCAAAGAAGAATCCTCCTTTCTAACTGTTTCCTTATTTCCCACAAAAGCTATTATAAACTTTCTCCTCTCTTTTCAAGCCTCCTATGACTCCTCCTCCCTTTCTCCTCTAAATTAAAGCCCTTGATTCTTAACTTTACCGAGAAAAGTGAAAACATCTGACATGATTTTCTCCTCTCTCTTTTCCCCTTATCTTCATCTAAAACTGCTTTGACATCACCTGCTACTTTCCTTTCTACCAATCTGATTAGGTAGTTCTTGCACAGACCAGCCTTCTCTGCATTTACCCTTGGTCCCATCTCCTACGTTCTCCTCTAGTAAATTTTCTTGTCTGTCATCATCCTTTCCACCAATCTTTAATCTCTCTCAATTTTCTAGATCCTTCCCTACTCTCTTCAAACATGCCCAACTCTCCAGCCTTAAAAATTGTCTACTAGGTCCTACCATCAAGTTATCACCTCATATCTCTGCTCTCTTTCTCAGTTAAACTCCAAGAAAAAGTTATCTTTATTTGGTGAATCTACTTCCTCTCCACCCCTTCACTCCTTAACCCTTTGCGGGCTGATTTTTCACCTTATCGATCAGCTTAAAACTATTCTAAGTTACCAGATCTTGTTTTTTGTCCCCTCGAATCTCATCCTTCTTTTTTCACTTCTTTTTCACATTTAAAATTCCCAATTATTTTTTCCTCCTAAACACTCAGTGCCTCTCTGAGTTTTCATGGTCCAACTCTTTCCAGGTTTTCTTCCTATCAATCAGACATCTTCTTTTTACTTTCTTTCACTGATTTTCATCCATGTCATACTCTATAGCTATTTTTTCAAAAGTTCTTGCCTAAACATTCTTCTCTTTTCTACACTTTTCTCTTAATGACCTCCTTCTCTTGGATTTAATCACCATATTTCTACTGATGACTCCAGATCTATATATCCAACTTAGTCTTTCACCTGAGCTTCAGTCCCACTTCACCAACTACCTATCTGACATTTCAAATTGGATTTCCCAGAGACATCTCAAAATTAATATGTCCAAAACAAAATTCTCCATATTTCCACTAAACCCACCCAATTACAACCTTTGCTTTTCCTGTCAAGGAGAGCACCACCTTTCCAATTGCCTAGGTTCATAACTTGGCTTTATCCTTTACTCCTTACTCTCTCATCTTAAATATCGCATTAGTCAACATATTTTGTCATTTCTACTTCCTTAATATCATTGAAAACTGTCCCTTTTTCTCTACTAACACAGTAACCATGAATCCCTATTTTCTACATGTCTCACCTAAACTATTTCAATGGCTTTCTACAGCTGCCAAATTGATTCTCTTTAATTGCAGATATGACCCTGCCAATCTCTTTAAAAAAATTCTAGCATAAACTTCTCTCTTTGACTTTTAAAGCCCTCCACAATATGGTCCCAACCTATTTTTTCAGCCTCATCACATATTCCCCTTCCTATTCTCTAAAAGTCAGTTAACATGGTCTTCTTTCTGTTCTTGATTCATGGTATTCCATCTCCTGTTTCTCTGTCTTTGTATTGACCATCTCCCATGACTAGAATAACACTCCCATCTTACTTTTACCTCATTCAATCTCTGTTTCTTCAAAACACAACTCTAGCACTATCTTCCATATAATATATTTCCTGATTTTCCACAATTTTAAGTAATTTTCTCCCTAATTGCCTTACATTTATTTTTCATTTTTCCACATATAAATATATATATACATGTGTGTATATATATATGTGTGTGTGTGCATATATATATATATATATATTATGTGTGTGTGTGTGTATTTCCCATATGTGAGCTTCTGGAGAAAAAGGATTATTTCATTCTCGTTTGTAACCTCAGACTTATGACAATGCCTATACATAGTAAGACTGAATAAATAGTTAAGTGCTTGCTTTGGGAGCACATATAAAAAGTTAGAATGATACGGAGAAGGTTAACATGGTTCCTGTACAAGGACAAAATGCAAATTTGTTATGTGTTCCATATTTTAACAAAAAAATTAATAAACAATAAATGCTTGTTAATTGGTTGGTTTGTTGATGTGCCCTGCCACAGAAATGAGGAGTCCTAGATAGTTGAATATTTATGAATTATGGATGTCAGTTATCTTCAGAAGGTCCTCAGAGAGCATCTTCCTTCTTCTATTTATCTTTTTCCTTTGGCTGATCCCAGGCATGCTCTCTGTTTTTGCTCTCAGGGTCCCAACTGCTTTTGCCTCCACAGCATCCATCAACGTTCATGCTATGGTGAAGATACAGGTACAGGTTGAAATAAGTTTCCTCCAGAGTCCCTCCCAACTCTGAGATTTTGTAGTTCTGGAGAATGAACTATATGAATACTCTATGCATGATCTAGATCTCAGGTTTCTGATTTTCTAGAAAAACCTGAAGAAAGCCATATCCTGTCCCAGGTATGACCAACTGGGAGCAGAATTGGCAACACTGAAATCAATGAAATTTGTTTTGAGATCCTAATGCCCTTTCAATTTATGCTAAATTAGCAGGTGGTACAATGATAAAAATACATATTGTCAAATATGTATCATATTAACCCTGATGTGAATTTTATTTGTTTCTGTGGTATTTATTAATGTTAGATCTCATGTAGTATGTCTGTTAACAATTTTAAAACAAGAGAAGTTCTTTTGGCATTCATTTTTCTCTTTCATTTACCTTCCTTTCTTCAGTTTTTAAAATTTTTAACATTTTTTCTTTTACTTTCTTAATTTTTTCTTCATATACTCTCATTATTTCATTTTATATCCCTTCTATTTCTTGTTTTTCATTATTACTTTATTTCTGCTTTAGTACTTGAAAGTTCATTTCTCCCCCTTTATTGGCCCTATATCCTATCCCTCTCCTCATGTATTATTCCAACTCTTGACACTCAGCTTACTCTTCTCTTTTGAAACTTTTTTTTTTCTGTCTTGATACATTTACACTTGAGTTCCTTAACAGATCAGAGTTGGAGAGGCAGTACATAAGATCTCTATAACATTGTTTCATATGTACTTGGGTATCCATGTTTAATTTTTCTTTCTTTTTTATCTTCCTAGGTACCTAATCAATGTCACTTTTGAAGGGAGAAACCTGTCCTTCAGCGAGGATGGCTACCAGATGCACCCCAAACTGGTGATAATCCTTCTGACCAAGGAGAGGAAATGGGAGAGGGTAGGACATACTTTTGGTAATTTTCAGACTAAGCCAGAGAGGACAAAATATAATATGGGTGGAAGAAAGACACTCTTGATCTTCAACCCTGAAGAGACCAAATCATTTTCTGAATACAGGATGTACAATTATAATGATATCTTTGATGACATGGTTTTGTTCACAAATGAGTGTCTTCATTCTCGCTTCATGCTGGTTTTTACAAGAGGCTGTTGGCTCTAAATGGGGTTACATGCATTATTGGTTCTGCTGTTAGCTTAGCTTTGAACTCTGAGTTTTAGTAGATTATAAATTTACAGTGGAATTAATTTGGGAGTAGAAATCATGTCTCCAGTATAATTGAGATGGAGAGCATCTTATGCACTCTACTTGCAGCCACTTAATAAGAACAACCATATGATCAAGTAGGCTAGGCAGTTGATTACTTAGCCCGATATGGTGTCTTGAAATATTACAATTAGAGATTCATTCTTTTGGGTCACACTTGTGATAGATAGTTCTAGTCCCCTATGAAAATGAAAGTATCAGTGGAAGGAGTAAAAACCTTTTACTAATATTTGAAAAAGAATTATGCCAATTAACTGAGAGTGAGTGCCCAGCTTGTTCTCAGATATGTGAGAAGAGAAAGACTTGAAAGAGCAGTGCTCCTTCAGTAAAGGACCAAATGCCCCACATTGCAATCTTGTCACTCTAGTCCTATTACCTGGGTATGTGAAGTATATATATTGAATAGAAAGCAGAAAGCAAGATCTTAGACTTCAAGTGGAAATGTCTCACTGTTTATTTCTTTATGAGCTACAGATTATCCATTATTGTTGGTATTTTTGATTAGTTACCTTTCTGCTGTGCTAGCATTTCTTCAAAAATGGTCACTCCTCTTTCCCTCACCTTTTTTTCCCTTTAATTTACCTTCTTTTGATTAATGATGAAGAGACAGAATAATTTAAGATGTGTTGTAGAATCCAGATGTGTAAAAAGATCTTTAGGCTTATCTCCAGAAGAGGACTTAGTATTACTGAGATTATGCGAATATATCAAAATGCCTCCAGCAGGCTCAATGCTATGAACCAGGTTCTTTTTAAAGACTGACCTATAACGTTCTGTTAATTCCATTTTCTTCTGAGTCCCATGGGACTATGGATCCATAAAGTCAACAAATTCAGTCTAATTCAATTTAAAAAATCATTTTGTTATTTATAAAGTGCTGCATTTGGTCCTGGGGATCCAAAAATGAAAAAAAAAACAAAATATGGTACCTTTTATCTGTCTTGCATCTTCAACCCCCCCCCCCATCACTGAATTCCTTCTTTCTAGCCTTAAGAAAATAAATGAACAAATTTTTTTGGGGGGTGGTGGCTCATGTTTTCTCTTGCTAGTTTACTTTTCCTTTCTAGTCTCCTTCAATTGCAAATTTATTAGAATAGTCCACAACTCACTGCCCTCATTACATCTTACCTGATTACTAACCCTTTGTAATACTGTTTCTACTACCATAATCACACTGAGATTTATTTTTCAAAAACCATATATGAGCTCATTGCCAAATTCAGTAGCCCTTCTGTATAACCTCATCCTTTTCCATTTCTTCATGGTTTACTCAGTTAACCTTCTCTATGCCGCTTAAAATTATGTGATGTAATGCAGACCACACTGGACATTGAGTCAGTAGACCTGGTCCCAACTCTTACTGTGTTACAATGATCTATCCTTATGATCTATATTTTTTTAAACCCTTACCCTCATTCTTAGAAACAATGCTGTATATTGGTTCTAAGGCAAAAGACTGGTAAGAGTTAAGCAATGTTTATTAAGTGACTTTCCCGGGTTCCCACAACTAAGAAATATCTGAGGCCAGAATTGAACCTAGGACCTCCCATCTCTGGGTCTGGCTCTCAATCCACTGAGCCACCTCGCTATACTCATGCCTCTCCTAACTTTAAAATTCTATGATTCTTTTCCTATTGGCTTCCATAACTCATTTCCTTTTTTTCTTCTCTGGCTTATCTTCTAATTTGTCACTCTTTTTCTGTATTCTTAAAAGTAGTCAATTCTCCAAGATTCTGTCATTGACAATTTTCTCTCATCACTCCAATTGGTTCAATAATATTCTCTGTTTGGGAGAATCAAATGAACCTCAGCTCTGCCTTCTTTACTGAGCTCCAATCATGTGTGGCTGTTAAGTACATTTACCTATATCACTTGTGTCCCATCTTATGATATTACGAACTGAATTTATCATTGATTGAACTCGTTTTCCTTACCTGCAAAAGGACCAGACAACTGCTGAACTCCCTCTCAGCTTTATGTTTCTGTTGTTTTAATGTCACACAATGAAGGAATAATTGTTGTTATTCAGTTGTATCAGACTCTTTGTGACCCCATTTGGGGCTTTCTTAGCAAAGAGACTAAAGTGGTTTTACCATTTCCTTCTCTAGCTCATTTTATAGATGAGGAACCAGAGGAAAACAGAGCTAAATGACTTGCCCAGGGTCACACAGCTACTAAGTGTCTGAGGCCAGACTTGAACTCAGGGCTTTATGACCCCAGGACTAGTGTTCTACCCCCAATGTGACCTAGCTGCCCTCCCTGGAGGAATAAAGTAAAAGGCAAAAAGCAAGAGAAAGATAAGGCATTCTAGAGGTTAACAAAAGAACCAAAGTTGTTTGTTGAAGACAAATCGAATATATAATATATTGATATATAAGATATAATATATTGGTATTATAATATATAAGATATGCTATATGGCTAGCCATTTGGATCCTTTGCTGAAAAACTGTAATATAATGAAGAGGGCAGGCAGGAGCTCATTTGTTCCTCAGCTTGGAAATGAGATTCTTACTATGCAGTATCAGGGTACTTCTCAACCTTTAAAGCCTCAGACCTGTCCATCTGGTTCATTTAGAAAGTTGTGTGCTGCAGTCTGGAGCAATTAGACACTGGAGACCACACATTTGGAGTTATTAGAGGATGAAATAGGGCTAGAAAAAGCAAAGAGAAGGCTAGATAAGAATTGAAATTCATTAAGAGCTCTCTGTGATCCTCTTATGCCTATGGGACAGGATAAGAAGAACAGCGGCTAGGTGGCAAAGTGGAGTGAACGTGGGGGCAAGAGTCAGAAAGACCTGGGTTCAAATCTAGCCTCGGCCACTTCCTACCTCTGTGACCTTGGTAAAGTCATATAATCTCTGTTTGCCTCAGTTTCTTCAGTCATAAAATGAGGATAATTATAGCACCTACTTCCTTGGGTTTTGCTAATCACATGAAAAAGAATTATAAAATGCTTAGCACAGTGCCTGGCATATATGATATAAATGCTATTTAACTATTGTTAATTAACAAACTAACAGCAGTGTGTGTGTGTGTGTGTGTGTGTGTGTGCTCACGTGCGCATGCGGGTGCTTTTGTATCTATAAGAATTTCTATCTTTAGATTTAAATGGAGATGGGTGGGGGAACCAAATAATCTGCCTCTCAGTAGAGCCAGGACTATTATCCAATGCAGAAGATGCTCAGAAAAGCAGTTAGTGTTCTGGGGCTTGATCAGAACCTCTGGGTTTGCTCAATTGCTACTGCTCTGAGCTTCCATTTCATCATCCCTAAAATGAGGATAATAAAACTGAAATGTAGGAGGGTGTGTTCTGAGTAATAACTTGGAGAAATTATGATGGTGCATTCTGAAGATAAAAGATGTAAACAGGGCTTAAATAGAGCAGTCTAGGTCACAATTCAAGGGGACTGTGCATGATACAAATGCCTCCACAGTTTGTCTACACCCTACTACAAAAGAGGTCAGGACTCTTGGAGTCCAAGGAATGGCCTCCCTGCTAGAGAGGAATGAGATCGTCATTTTTAGGACCCTCCTTAATGCCGTGGAGAGGCATTGAATGAATGACACTGAAACTTGTCTTATGGTATCCACTAGGATAAGAATATGAGGTTTAGGAGTCATTCTATATCTCTTGGAAGTATACCCTGAAGGAACAGAGCCCCCTTCTCCACCCTACACCCCCATAGCAAGATTAAAAAATGGCCTCCTTTTTGTATTTGAAGCAATCATGAGATTTAGAGAGCATGATGCTATTTGTATTAGCCAATAATAGCTGACTTCTTTCCCTTTCTGGAGCAAGGAAGTCATACTGCCCTGCATGCTAATTCCTTCCAAGCTCCAAATCCCCAGGCATATCAGAACATAAAGACAATACAGTCTATTACAGTGGGAACCCTGCTGTCCCCTTCTTCACAGCACCCCCCCCCACCTGCAAGTGCTGGCTTGCTCCTTCCAAAATTGACAAGTTTACTAGTAGACACTCTGGAGATGAGGAGTGGAGAGAGAATGGATGCTCTACCTTAAATATACACTCTATCTTGCCATGTTGGGGAGCAATTAGGGCATATCCTAGCTCACTTCTATTCCAGAAGGAATTTTTAGACAAACTGAAGCCAGAAGCATTGACAGATCCAGGTACTATTTTTAGTTTCCTTGACCTGATGTTTGGATTAAATGATTAGAAAAGACTTAGATATTAAACGGTTTTGAGAATTGGGGATCATCTAGTTAGAAGAAGAAAGGGCTGAGGCCACAACTCTCTCTTTAAAAAGTTCATGAATTGGGGGCAGCTAGGGGGTTCATTAGATTGAGAGCCAAGACTACAGATGGGAGGTCCTGGTTTCAAAGCTAGACTCAAAATACTTCCTAGCTGTATGAGATGCTGGACAAATCACTTGACTCCCATTGCCTTACTATTCTTCTGCCTTAGAACCAATAGATGGAAGATAAAGATTTTTTTAAAGTATATGAATTATTGTCTAGAGGTTGGGGACCAGCTATTTTCCATTTTTTGAAGGTAGAGGTAGAGGGCATATAGAAGCTAAAAATGAGAGGATATATATGAGATGTTAGAAAGTCTTTTTATTTTCTTGATGTTCCTTTATTATGTATGATATATGTACTAAATGTCAACTACTCAAAAAGCCCTTTTTGTTTATCTAGTCAATTTTCTTTCACCCCTTGTTTATTATATTCATCATGATGAATATTACAAAGACATAATATGCATGGGTAACACATGCTCTGAAGCTACTCTCCCAATCCCCACATTCAGTGACAGGCTGAGTCCCCAGGGTACTTACTACATCTTCCAAAAAGTTTTAGGGATGTGGCTGAAATGCTGGGAATGTCTTTCTAATGTTAAATCTTATGAACCTTAACCGATTATGATCCCTACAAGATTATTAGAAATTAGCTAATGTAAGAGTCTAAATCCTTTGGTCCTCCTAAATTCTGGAAATTCTCTTCTAAGGGCAGGGACAGGGAAAGTATGGAGGAAAATTTAGCTTAGGAGAAGGAGCCCCTGGCCCTTTTGTTTCTCCCTCCTCTCTAGGGATTCCTTTCCAAAGAATTGGTCAGAAGGCTCCCACTCTAAGTTATTAGACATTCCACTTTTCAATTCCAAACTAGCTTACTGTTTTTATACAAGGACCACAAAGCATAACCACATTTCCCAAACAATCCAGATAGATATCTTGACTTCCTCTTAAACCCAGTTGAAATGTCTTGATTATATAGAGATAGCCAGACCTAGTTCATATCTCTAGTTGATTCATTCAATTATGATTTTTTCTCACCTAAAAATAGTACCAGGGCTTAGCACGTTACTTTTAGTGACTTGGAATACTTGTCTAGGTTGATCCCACTCTTAGAAACACATCAGTACCAAACTAAATACAATTCTGCAATTCTTAGCGTTTACCCTTATATTGTTTAACACTATTCTGATCATTATAATACTTGTCTATTTTTGCTCATCCCAGGTAGCATGAATTCCATTTCTCATATTCCTTTCTTTCTCACTGCTCTATAAAGAAATTTCAGATTCTAAAACCTCAACTATCATCCTGTTTACCTAGTTCAGCTTTTGCAAGAAATCTACAAGTATTGATTTAGTGATTCAGAGTTTTAGCTGAGGTTCAATTTGACTACACATATCAAATTGCCATCCAACTCATGCAGTTTCTCCAGTAATTGCCTAAAGTCATTTTCCTGGGCCCGGCTGATTTCCTTTTCTTTAAAATGATTATAATTTTGGAGTGGGGGATACTCTACACACACATATAAGTTATATAAATAATCTTTTAAGTTTAGTTTATTAGAAGATCTTAGGGCAAAGCTCAATTTCCTTTGATTTCTGTAAATCATATTTCATCTTTTCATGTTTTGTCTTGATGGGTGAATGTTGTCTGTGATTTTAATTAAAGTACCTTGATAGATTATATAGTTCTTCTAAGTCACTTGAATTATTTCTTTATGGGTGAAACCATGGACTTTGATAAAAATATGTTTTATGCTGATTTTGGCATTTCTCTCTGAGAGTGTCTAATGCAGGGGTTGGCAACGTATGGCTCTCGAGCCATCTCTGGCTCTTTTGAGGGCCAGATAAGGCTCTTTCTGCAGGAGCCATAAAGTCCATTTTTTTTCAGGCGCTGTTACAGGAGCCACACTGTGAGCACTGCACGGCTCTCACAAAATTACATTTTAAAAAATGTGGCGTTTATGGCTCTCATGGCCAAAAAGGTTGCCGACCCCTGGTCTAATGTCTATTCAACTATGTAACCTGTCCTTTGATTTTAAGGATTCTGGGGAATTTTCTGAAAATAACAATTAAACATTTTCTTTGTATTTTTCAAGTAATCTGATGACTCTTAAAAGGGGAAAGGAATAAGCATTTATTAAGCAACTACTCTGTGTTAGGCACTCTACTAAGTGCATTACAATTAGTATCTCACTTCATCTTATATTACCTTTCTTGCCTCTGTTCACGTTTGGTATCTTTGCTTAGAGTGTTTTTAGGTCTTTTTGCAGTGGCTTTGTTCTTAGAACATATTTGGTTGCATCTTCTGCCCCATTGATCCATTGATGCTTGGGTCTGAGAATTTTGATTTCTCTGAATAATTCAAATTTGCTTCAACTTTCTACTTATTTTTTTTTACTTCATTTATAAAATTGTTGCACTCTTATTTTATTGAGGCTAGATCTTGGATTACAAACAGATCTTTATAAAAAAAAAAAGGCCTGTCTTTTCATTGACACCAGAAACCCCTTCATTTCCTTTAACATATTTATTATATTAATGTGCTTTTTGTTATTAAATTTTATTTTTTTCTGTTTACGTATTCCTGTTCCTTTTCTTTTCCTGGATTTAAAAGCACTCTTCCCTCCCCCCTTCTTAGAAAAAAAATTAATACATTTTGTTCCAAGAGAGTTGCCACCTCACAACAAATACCCTAACTAGCATCATTATAAAGTACATTCTCATAGAGAGTTTGTAAATTATTAATGGAGAGAATGGGTGTATCCTTGGTGGTACGGTGCTAACATTGACTATTACATTAGAGTAAAAAGTTTTAAACCCTGCCTCTATGACTTAATTTACAATGCCTTAGTGATTATGGATATTATTCCTTTGCTCTGCTTTCTTCATTCCCCATTGTTTCAAATGAAAGTTCTCATTTTTAATGAACTCTTCATATTCCTTAGAGTACAATGCTATTTCATCATATCCACATATCATAATTTGATCATTCATTCCTAATTGTTGACTGGATATGTTTGCTTCTTGATATCATAAATAATATTGTTACAAACATTTTCTACATCTAATGAGAGGGACACAAACCTCTTCCCTTTCCCCCAGTTCAATTGATGTAGTCACAGAACATAGCCACACGTGATGAAGTTTTAATGGGATTAGAATGAGATGCCAAATGATCCCTGTGATCCCTTTATGAGATGCAAACACCTCTCTGAGTCAAGAAGGGAACAATTGGCTGAGCAAACAAATTAACAATGCCCCCTGGGAGTTTTGAATAGCTAAACCCTGGATGAATTTCAACAGTTTGAGAGTGGGAGAAATTCTAGGCTTGGGAACATTTTTGTGGTGGAGATACTTCTCTGGAAGCCAGAGGGAGACTGGGAGAAGAGGGAACTTTGCTTTCCCTCCCCATTGATCATGGCATAGAGAGTTGTGACCCAATTAAGGAATTATAGACATATTCCAGACTGACATAGATACCAAGAGGCAGTCACTCAAAGGAAAAACAAGTCCTCTGGCAACAAAGAAGAAAATTATGAAGGTGAGTAGACTCTAGGAACTCAAGCTACCCAGCAAACCCTACACTTACTCTTATCTTGTGTGAAGACTACAAAGAATTTCCAGGTCCTGGAGTGCCAGGAATTCTAATTTGCTTTTGTCATACTTGTATCCTCAAAGTATGCCTCAGTACTTTTGTACTCTAATTTTGAGCCCACTCTTCTCATGTGAGAAGTTGTCTCCCCTTTCCTGGGGCAGGGAGAGCTTTATTGTTACTGTTTTTACAATGCCATTCTTTTAATGCTTTGTTTAGCTTAAAGCTAATTGTGTCTAGTGGATGATTGTTTTTGGAATGCATTCTGGTGGGAACTTAAAGGTTATAGTGTAAGGAGTACAGATCCTTAGGGCTACCCCTAGAGCAGAAAGTAATAAAACAAAATCTGAAGACACAACCAATGATCGAGAATAAAGGTTGAGGAATAGCCCCCTATGGGATGTTCTATAATATGGCTCTTTTCTTATCCTTAGAGCAGAAACTCTGAGTCAAAAAAGTATGAACAATTGGATTAATTCTCTTATAAAACTCCAAGTAGTTTTTCATGACAGTTGGACTATGTCACAGTTTGATAGATAATGAATTAGCATGCTTCATGCATGTATTATTATTCTATTGAGGCAGATAGGTGACTCAACGAATCCAGTGCTAGACCTGAGTTCAAATTTGACCTCAGATGCTTAGTAGTTCTATGACCCTGGGGAAGTCACTTGATTTCTTTTTGTCTGAATTCCCTGGAGAAGGAATGGCAAACCACTCCAAGTATCTTTGCCAAGAAAACCCAATGGACAGTATGGTTTGAGGAGTTACAAAGGTACAGCATAACTAAACAACAAGATTCCCATTCTTTAGTATCTTTGCTACCTTGATGGATGTGAGGTAATGCTCTAGGGTCATTTTAATTCATGTTTATGCCTATGATTTTTTTTGTGATTTTTTTCAAACGTTTTCAGAGAGTTCTAGAATATTTGTATTTCTTCTTTTGAATGCTGTCCAGATGCTTTGACTACTTGTCTGATAGGGAATGGCTTCTAATCTTCCAGTTCTATGTCAATTTTCTATAGGTTTTGACTGTTAGAACTGTTTCAGAATTATGTGGTATAAGGATTTATTCCCAGACTATAACTTTTGTTCTGATTCTAGATTCATGTATTTTATTTGCACAGAAGTTTTTAAATTTTACATAACTGAAATCATTGATTTTGTCTTTTATGATCTTTTCTAGTCCATGGCTACCTAATAATTTATCCTTCATGCTTAACTGTGAAAAATAGAACTTTCCATTCTATTTTAATTTTCTATTGTTTTATTTTTTATATGTAGTATATCTTCTGGTGGTACTCTCACTTTTTGGGTTTCCAGAAAGGTAAATATCCTCTCCTTTAAGGTGCTCTTTGATTCTAAAACCATAGCACACAAGGCACCACCATTATATTTATCCCCATAATGGTCAACTAGCAGATATGACCAGCTCAAAGCAGACATTTTTACTGAGTTAGAATTATAAGAACAATATTAATAAAATATTCCCCCCATAAAAATGTGGTGTGATTTCTTACAACCACACAGTATTGGTGGGCAGGATTGGGATATAGAGAGTATACTTACAGAGAAGCACATACCTAGGATGTTCCCTATGTGGCCAGGCATACAGTTCTGCAGGGTACTGAGGTCTTTTTCCTTCTCGTGGTGTCCTCATGCTGCTCCTCCTTAGACACAAATTACTTTTGCTTGTTATATCACCCATCTGAGATCCTTTAATCTGGTCCTCTCAATAATTCAACTCCTGAATGTCAAGGCTAGCTCTCTCAACATTTCTAGGAATTGTCTCTTGCCTTGATTCACTGGATAAATATTCTACCTTGTGACTCTTACTGGGCAAAAAGTTCCACTGTAAAGCATTGTTGCTGATGGGGCAAAGGAGGAGGGAGAAGAAGACTGAAATCCTTCCCTTTCCTGCCTCAAGGCTGAGAGGAAAAGAATGATTCTCAAGTACAGGCTTATTTTTTCATAGCTGGCTTTCTTCTATGATGCCATAAATCATAACAGAATATTGTGTCCTATCTCAATTGTCAACTCCTTCCAGAGTGCCTATATTTTCAAAAGCCACCAAGGATATGGTCACTTATATGCCATCTAATGGCTAGATGCTCCCTAATTTCAATAAGTTTTTCATTAGAGAATTTCTTTACATGTCATAAAAAAGGTCACAATAAAAACTTGGATAACCACATCTTATTTTTTTCTTATACTTACCTTTTATTTTCTCTAACTGAATCAACTATACAGGGAAAAAATGAATTGATCCAGGGTGCACTAATCAACACTCCTCTTTGTCCCAGCATATATATATATACACTTATTTGATTTCTTTAATTGGGAATTTGAAAGCATGAGACATAAAAAGAAATAAACATTATTTTAACAGATTAGAATGAAGAACATGTTGATATGGGATTTGTCTCTGAATCAACTATAAATAAACAGAATATTGGTTTGTCAAAGTTAAGATCAGAGTTAGCACAGAAATAAAAAGAGTAGTAATGAGAAAACAAGTAGCATACAGTTGAAACAACTCAGTCATGAACAATGCTTGAAACAAGGATGAGGGAAAAATAGGAAATGGACAAGGGAAGTGACATTGATACTAACTATAATAATTTTATTTAGGAGTTTTACTAGTGTAAATTAATTGATACAATAAAGAGACTAAAAGATGGTAGAAAGCATCTTGATCAGCAAACACCATACATACCAGATAGAGAGAGATGATTGTCAAAAGCAACATTGATTTTGTAAAATTTTACCAAAGCAGGTTACAAGATCATATATTTAGATCTGAAAGAGATCTTATAAACCATTAACTTCAAGTCCCTTATTTTATAGAGGCAGTACCTGAGGCTCAAAAGAAATAAGTGACTTATCCAAAGTCATACAGCTAATATGAGTCTAAGGTGAGATTTGAACGCAGATCTTCCTGATTTCAAATCTAGTTCCCTATTGGTTATACTGAGCAGCCTTTTGATGATGGATAATTATGACCCATTCTATCTCATAAAGAAGAGAACTGCATTAAAGGATAATATTAGGTTTTTTTTAAAAAATTTGGCAAGATATCAAATAAGCAAAGTCACCCTAAGGGCAATGAAGGAAAATACTGAGATTTAAAAACAGAAGAAAAATGGAAACAATTTGTAAAAAAATTGCTATAATAAATGATTCTCCATCAAAAACTATGAAAACATCATTTGGACCTTAATGTTACAGTTCCTTATATGTAAGTATTGGAGGTAGACATGACACTAAGGAGAGCAAAAATGGGGAAAACAGCCATATTGCAAGTGTTTATAGACATCTTTGTTGGAGATAACATAGTTATAGGAGTATTGAGGGATTAATACATAAGGATTCAGAAGGAAGGGAACATACGACAAGTTGAGGGGGCCAGAATTCAGACTTTCTTAATTCTGAAAAAGGGAAAATTATCTCACATGAAAGAGGTAAAAAAGTCAGAACTTTTACACTGCACATGAAATTGATAGGGGATAGAGAACAATGCTTGAACCTCATTCCTATTGGAATTAGTTCAAAGAGGGAATAAATTCTATATTTACATGTACACATGCATATATATCCCTACTCAGTTAGGTATATAAATCTATCTTACCTAACAGAGAAATAGGAAGGCACATGGATAAGAGAAAGGGAAAATTAAAAGCAAATTGATCAAGAGCAGTCAGAAAGAAATCAGACTTTTGAGTAGGGACAGTGTAAAAAAGAGAGAAAAAAAAGGATAAAACAGGAGGAAATAGAATGGCGGGAAATTCATGATTAGTAATCATAACTGAATGTCAATGGGATGAATTTATCAGTCAGATAGAATTATATAGCAGAATAGATTAGAAACTAAAATCCAACAACATTCTTATAAGAAACACACAATATACAGAGTTAAAATAATGGATTGGGGCAGAATTTATTATGCTTCAGCTGAAGTTTTAAAAAAGGCCGTTATGATATTAGGCAAAGAAAATAAAAACTAAACCTAAATAAAAATAAGAGAAAAAGAGGGAAATTACCTCTGGCAAAAAAAGACACCATAGACAATCATGTAATATCAATACAAAATACACATATGTGTCAAAGTTATAGTATCCAAATTCATAAAGGAAAAGTTAAACAAGTTAAAGGAGGAAATAATAAAACTGTACTAAAAGGAGGATCATAACTTGCCCTTTGCAGAGCTAAATCTAACCATAAAACAAATAAGAAAGAAAATATGGAAATGAATAGAATTTTGTAAAATTTAGATATAACAGACCTGAGGAGAAAATGTAATAGATAGTTAGATTGATAGAAATACAAAGGAGCATATCTTTTTTCTCAGATTTACACGGCACCTTCACAAAAATTGACCTTGAATTAGGCCATAAAAATCTTACAAATTACAGAAAAGCAGAAATATTGAACACACCCCTTTCAAACCATAAAACATTAAAATTAACATTCAACAAATGGCTATGAAAGCATAGATTAAAAGTTAATTGGAGGGGCAGCTGGGTAGCTCAGTGGATTGAGAGTCAGGCCTAGAGACAGGAAGTTTTAGGTTCAAATCGGGCCTCAGACACTTCCCAGCTGTATGACCCTGGGCAAGTCACTTAACCCCCATTGCCCACCCTTACCACTCTTCCACCTAGGAGCCAATACACAGAAGTTAAGGGTTTAAAAAAAGTTAATTGGAAACTAAATAATATAAATCTAAACAATGAATGAGTCAAAGAACAAATCATAGAAACAATGATTTCTTTACAGACAATGACAAAAATGGGGCAATGTGCCAAAATATGTGAGATGAAGACAAAGCAATACTTAAGGGAAAATTGATGATATTAAACATATACATCAATAAAATGACAAAGAGCAGATGAAATGAACATTCAATTAAAAACACTGAAAAAAGAATAAGTTTAAAATCTCTAATTAAATTAAATTAAAATCTCTAATTAAACAAAAATATGGAAATTCTGCAAATCAAAGGAGAGATTAACACAAAATTGAATATAAGAATAGCAGTAAGTAATTAATAAAACTGAAAGCTAATTTTTTTAAAGAACTAATAAAAAGATAAACTATTGAATCATTTGATTTTAAAATAAAAAGAAATCAGTGTTAAAAATGAAAAAGATGAATGTACCACCAGTAGAGATGAAATTAAAATAATTAGTAGGAGTTATTTTGCCCCATGTGAATAAAACTAACAATCTAAATAAAATAAATGAATATTTATAAAAATACAAATTGTCCAGATCAACCAATGAGAAAATAGAGTACTTAAATATCCTAATATTATAAAAATAAATTGAACAAGCCATGAATAAATTCTGTAAGAAAAAATCCCATTATATCGATTTACAAGTGAATTCTATGAAATGTATAAGGAATAATTAATACCAAATCTATGTAAATTATTTGAAAAATTAGGTAAAAATAGAGTCCTATAAGGTTCTTTTTATGATACAAATATCATTTTGATACCCACACCAGAAAAAGCAAAAACAGAGAAAAAAAAACAATAGATGAGTTTCACTAATGAATATCAAAGCAATTTTTTTTTAAATAGGAGATTACAACACTATATCACCAAGAACAAACACTATGACTGGGTAGGAATTATATCAGGAATTCAGGGCTAGTTCATTATTAAAAACATTTAAAGGGGACATCTAGGTGGCTTAATTGATTGAGAGCCAGACCTAGAGATGGGAATCCTGGGTTCAAATCTGGCCTCCTACATTTCCTAGCTGTGTGACCCTGGGCAAAGTCACTTAACCCCCATTGCCTGGCCTTTATCACTTTTCTGCTTTAGAACCAATACCCAGTATTGATTCCAAGTTGGAAGGAAAGCTTTTTAAAAACCACTTAAAATTATATATAAAACCTATAATTAACCAAAACAAAAATAAATAAGAAAAATTATGATGATATCTATAGGTGCAGATGTTTTTTTACAAAATGTTATAGTTATGCATATAAATATTAGAAAACGTAGGCATAAATGGAGCTTTTCTTAAAGTGATAATCAGTATCTCTCTAAAACCAAGAGAAAACATTACCTGAAATGGAGATAAGTTAGAAGTCTTCCCAATAACAACAGGGGTGAAGTAAGGATGTCAGTTCTTTTTGGATATTGTATTAGAAATGCTAGGTATAACAATAAAGCAAGAGCAAAATTAAATAAATAAAAATATGCAATGAAAATATGAAATTATCACTTTATAGATGATAGTATACTTGGAAAAAATTTAGAGAATCAACTTAAAATGAATATAAAACTATATTATAAAGCTGTAATTATCAAACTCTCTGGTACTGGCTAAGAAATAGAAAAATAGTTTAGTAAAACAGGACAGACATTAAAAAACTGGCTAAAGATTATAGTAACTGTGTTTGACAAAGGTAAAAATTCCTAGTTTTTGGAATAAAAATCCATCACTTGGTAAAAATTTCTGGGAAAACTGGAAAGCAGTTTGGCAAAAACTGGGCATAGACCAACATCTTACACTAGATAGCAAGTTAATGTCAAAATGGTTACATGATTCAGACATAAAGGGATATATCATAAGCAAACCAGGGAAGCATGGAATATAGTTTACCTGTCAGATCTAGGGATAAGAGAAGAATTTATGACTAAACAAACCTGTCCAACAGTTCTAGAGAACAAATTGGATTCTTTCCAAAGGGCTACAAACTATGTATACCATTGACTCATCAAAACCTCTACTTGGTCTGTATCTTTAATAGATCAAAGAAAAGAGAAAGGGAGCTATATTTATAACAAAAATATTTATAGCAGCCTTTTTTGTGGTGGTAAAAAATTGGAAATTGAGGGTCTGCCAACCAATTAGGTAATGGCTGAACAAGTTGTGGCATATGACTATGATGGAATACTATTGTGGTAAAGGAATGATGAGCAAAGTAGTTTTTGAAAAACATGGAAATTCTTGTGTATACTGATGCAAAGTGAAATAAGCAGAACCAGAAGGTCATTGTACACAGTAACAGCAATATTGCAAGGATGATCAACTATGAAAGATTTAGCCACTCTGATTAAGGTAACAGTCCAAGACAATTCCAAAACACCAGTGATGAAAAATGCCATCGACCTCCAGCAAAAGAACTGATGCATTTTGAATACATATTGAAACATAACTTTTTTTTCACTTTGTTTCTTGTTTTTCTGCAACATGGCTAATATGGAAATATGTTTTGCTTGACTACTCTTTTATGACTTATATTTGTTTGGTTTCCTTCCAAATGCATTTTGGAGGGAAAGAAGGGAAGAATAGAATTTGGAACTCAACATTTTAAAAAACGATCCTTAAAAATAAATAAATTAATAATAAAGGAAACTAATTAGGTCTTATAGCCTCTTGAGAAAGATGTTATGCATGTAACATCTGTATTTCACTACACTTAAACTACTTTCCAGTTTCCTCAGTAGTTCTTTTCAAATAAAAAGTCTTTCCCTCAGTAATTTATATTTTTCTTCTTTTTGAACAATAAGCACTTTTAAAAAATAATTTTAAATGCTACCTTTTTAGTTTGTCCCATTGACTTACCTGTTTTTTATCCAGTATCAAAATTTTTTTCAATAATTGTTACCTTAACTATAGTTTCATATCTAGTAGAACTAAGTCCCCTTCTTTACCATTTTTCTTCATTTTATTTCGTATTCTTGCCACTTAAAAAAATAAAAATGTCTTTTTTTACTTTTCTAACTTTAGGGAGTTCTTATTGATTCAATTGGCATTATCCTAAATATATAAATTTGTTTAGTATAATATTTACTATATTAATGTGGTCAAACCATGAACATTGAATGGTTCTCTTTAGGGCTTTCTTTATTTTTATGAAAATTATTTTGAAGCTATATTTCTTTTAGGTTCTGCTTTTATCTGATATGTAAATTGCCATATATTTAATGCATTTTACTATTTTCTTTTATGAAATTTGTCTTCATTGCCTTTCAGCTGTGCTTTGTAAATAGTATATGGAAAAGCTGATGTATTTATGAATTTATTTTGTATTCTGCTACTTGATTCTTGATTAAATTTTTTTATTTAATCTCTTCATTTTTCTTAGTAAACACCAGGAAACAAGCTATAATTTTCCTTTCTTCTTGCCTGTGCTCATTCCTTCAATTTATTGTTCATGGCTTATTGTTGATGCTTCTTTCTTAAATTTATTGATCCTGGCTTATTTTTTTCTCTAGCTTATTTCTAATTAGTATTTCTAGCACTATAGAAAATAATAGTTCTCATCTTATTGGGAAAGCTACCAGTATTTACCACTGCAAAAAATGCTAATTATTCCTGTTAGATAGATTTTTATCATATTAAGGAATCTTTTTGTCCTGTGATTTTTTAATGTTTTGAAAGTGAAAAGTGTTGTTTCATCAAAACCTTTTTTGTTGACATAATCATGAAATTTTATATTCTTAATAGTTTTCATATCAGTTGGTCACAATGAAATTTTAAAATACATAATTATGCCATCCTTGTTATTAAGCAAACACATAAAACATTAATGTGGTTTTTTTCCAGTTTGGGGAACTATAGCTGGGGACCTACCTGCATCAATGCAGATTATCTGGGCCTGGCCCGCAATTCACTAAGCCACCTAACTGCTTGTCAGATGTTATCTGACCAAGTTAGAGAATAATGAAACTATAATCTCAATATTTCTGTAAGCTCTACTTCTCTTACAATAAAGTCTATTAAGACATATTAGCTTTCCTGGCTGCCATATCACACCATCTACTTTAACTTCCATATCAATAAAAACTCTCAGAACTTTTAATGTTGAATTGCTATTTAATTGCTCTCTACTTTGCAACTGTGACTGATTTAAAAAAAAATCCAAATGTAGAACTTTAGTATTATCTCTATTAAATTTCAAAGATTAATTCGTTCCTATTACTATTACCCATGACTTAGCATGGTGTCTGCTATGATCTAGTAGGTGCCTAATAAATACTACTTGATTGATATCTTCTTAATTCTGAACTGTAATTTAGAATGTCAGTTATAGCTCCCAACTGCAAATTTGATGAGCATAGCATTAATACTTTGTTCCAAATGACTTTGTTCTAGTCATTGAAATAAATCCTAAATACTGCAAGGCTAAGCACAGGTGCCCAGGAGACTCCACTGGAAACTCTTTTCATTTGAAATTGTATTATTGACTGAAATATGTTTCAGATCCAGCTATTCAAACTGACCCGAATTCCCTTAGTTATACTACTAGTTGTTTCATATTTTCCTCATTTTTTTCTTCTGATCCAAAAGAATAGCATGAAATATTTTATTAAATGCTAAAATGTAGGTAAACTACATCTACAACATACCCTTGATTGACTAATTTAGAAACTGATCAAAAAGGATATGAGGTTAGAATGTTATGATGAATTCTTGATAAAACCAAGCAGGATTCTAATAATCTCTGCTTTTTTCCCTAGTTGTTCATTAATCATCTGACAAATAATTTAATAGAATTTTGCCATAAATCAAAATGAAGCTTACTAACCTAGTTTTTTCAGGCTTCATTTTTTAACCTTTTTTTTGAAATCTTTGACCTTATCCAATCCTGTAGTATTCCTGTTTTCTACTATCTTAAAAAGGTCAATGGCCATGGCTTAGTTGTCATTAGCTGCTAATTATTTCAAAAGTCACAGACATAGTTCCTCTGGATCAGGTGATTTGAACTCATCAAGAAGAGATAGGTATTTCATTATTATCTCCCTATTATTTTGAGTAACAATTTTCTTTTAGACATATTTATTCTGCCCTTTCTAATTCAAAGATTATGTTCTTTGGCCAGGAGTAGAAGCATAAAATGAGAACCAGAGCTTTTTTCCCCTGTCATCTGTTGACCTAAACCCATTTAATTCAAGTAGTGGTTATATACCTTCTTTAAAACTCATCTTTCCCCTAATGAAGCCTTTAAAATCCTTTTTATTGGGCATACCTTTCCTTATCAGCTTCAATTCACTCTGAACTTCATTACTTTTCATATGATTCCTCAATAACCTTTCCATGCTTTTTTTCCAATCATATACTAACTTTCATTGTTTCCATCCTCGAAACATGATGTGTTTTTTTTTAAATCATTTTGCATTCACATTAAATTTCATTATATTTCTTTGGTTTTTTTAAATTTAAAAATAAATGAATTAGTCAGGGGCAGCTGGGTAGCTCAGTGGAGTGAGAGTCAGGCCTAGAGACAGGAGGTCCTAGGTTCAAACCCGGCCTCAGCCACTTCCCAGCTGTGTGACCCTGGGCAAGTCACTTGACCCCCATTGCCCACCCTTACCAATCTTCCACCTATGAGACGATATACCGAAGTACAAGGGTTTAAAAAAAAAATTAAAAAAAAAATAAATAAATAAATAAATTAGTACTGAGTAGCTATGGTGTAATATAGCTCAGACTGATGTAGTCTCCAACTCTTGCTTTCTTCCTTTCTTTCTCTACTGTTATCCCAGAACAAATAACTGGGATTGCTCCTTCTTCCCATGTTGTTGTTTAAATCAGCTCTGAAATTACCTGGTTTTGTTTTATTTTAGCCAACCAAGTAAAAACAGCTGCATTTCAACACTGTAGCTCCTGGAAGCATTTTGAGCTGCCAAATGGTACCATGTAAAATTCATCAATTAAATTGGATGAATGTTTATTAATCTCCAACTATTAGGAAGGGATGAGCCAATCTGGTAAAATACATAGAGGGCTAACTTCATTTATCTTGAAGACATGGATCTAATTTTTGCTAAAGACACATACTCTTTGTGTAACTTAGGAAATCCCTTAACTTCTTGCTGTCCTCAGGTTCTTTCTAAGACTATAAGTTATAACTGCCAGTCTGGTGAAGAGGATTTCAACAGTGGAAATTCTTGACACTTAAGAAATGATAGATTCAGATCATATCACTTCAAAAAAATGATCAAGGAATTGGCATAGACACTGGAGGTACAAAGACACAAATGAAAAACAGCTCCTACCTTCAAAGAGCCTACATTTTACTGAGGGATACAGTGTGTAAACCAAGACATAAATATGTTAATTTGATGAGGAAATGAAAACTATTTTAAGGGAAAGGCCTACTCAGAGAAGAGAACCTCACTGGAAATTTAAGTGTCTTAAGAGGTAGGCTAAAGAAAAAAATACACTCTAGGCATGAGGAATAGCTTTTACAAAAGTAGTGAGGCAAGGGATGGAATTGTGGGTTCCCAGAAAAAGCAAGTATGCCCTTTTGGCTCTATATAGTGCATAAAGGAAAAAAAAGATTAAATAAGTCTGAAAAAAGTGCCTGGAACTAATTCAATAATATAAAACATTCATAATTTAGAACTAGAAGGAACTTTTGTGAGCAACTAGTTCAATAATTTCCTTTTGCAAATGAGGAAACAGACACTGAAGGGCATCATGAGACTTCCCTATCACTTTAATTATATAATCAGTTTAATACTAAAATCAATCTTGGTAAGATTTTAGGCAGAGAAGATACTTCTAGTCTAAAAAGCATATTTATATTGAACAATGAAACATAGAAACAGAAAGTAAACAAAACCACTTTATGTCTTCAGAACCATTTCCAGCAAACCTATAATCCCTGAATTTGGTGACCTCTGGCAATCATATACAATTATTGCACTTTATTCAAAAACTTTGGGCTTGTGTTTAGAAGAACTAGGAGAGAAGAGAGGATTTAAGATACAGTAGTTATGTGGCTCAGTGGATTGAGAGCCAGAACCAGAGACAGGAGTTTCTGGTTTCAAATCTGATCTCAGATACTTCCTATCTGTATGATTCTGGGCAAGTGACTTAACCCCTATTTCCTAGCCCTTACTGCTCTTCTGTCTTGGAATCCATACAAAGTATGGATTCTAAGATGAAAGATAAGGGTTTTAAGAAAAAGATCAGCTATATAAACCTAAAACTAATTAGTTATTTCAGAAGTGGAGGTGTATTAAAAAAAACACAAACAATCATCATCTTTATTTTGAGCATTTTTTCTTCCATTAGCAGAATAGAATAGTAGAAAAAGCACTGGACTTGAACTTGAGGGGCCTGGAGTTTATCACTTCCAGCTTTATTATGGATTTTTCATTTGCTTATTGATAGTTTTGATTTCTTTATCTGAGAATTGCCTATACATGTCCCTTGCCCATATAAGACTCATTCTTAATAAACCTATGCTGACTCTTTGTAATCACTTCCTCCTTTTCCAGATGCCTACCAATTATTCTTTGAGTAAAACACAAGATGTCCCACAACTCTAAGTGTAGTTTAAAGCTTTTAAAGCTTTTGGGACATATTATATTCTTAAATTTTGCTAGGGATTGAATTCAAGTGCCCCTATGGTTTTTATATTCTACTTTTTATGAAAACTGGGGCAGCATATGCCCTCCTCCAGTCATGTGGCACCATTCCAGTTCTCCATAATTTTCAAGTATTACTGACTGAATTGGCAATCACACCTGGAGACTTGAACTAATAAAGGGAAGCCAGGTGTTCTTATAGTCTCCTTACCTATCTTAGATTTAAACTTATTAGTGATTTCTGTCCTGTTCTTTCTAACACCAATCATCCTTTTTAGATGGAAAAACAGAAGAAAAGTAACAAAGCAAAAAATGAATCTCTTACTCATCATCTATTTTATCATACCATCCATACCCATCAGTTATATTATACCTTCTCTGATCCTATTGTTTTTCCCAATATATCTCAAAGGAAAAGGAAGAAAGAGACAAATCTCCATTGCCATTGTTATTCTTCAGAAACTTTACTTTGGGTAAAGCAAAATAGTTTCCTTTAATAAGAAACAAAATGATGGCTAGGGCAATACCAGCTATAAAGAAAATTGTGAAGTAAGCTGATTTTTCTCTGACGTCATAACTTTTTTCCTTTTGATTTTTCTCTCCATACTTTTTGAGTGTCTCCTTCCCTTTCTGGTATTTATTCTATATCCCATTTCAGAAAAATTGGGTTCTCAGAATTGTCAGTCAGTGATCACTTAGGTAGCATAAGTAGTTCCTGAGCTCATTGTCTCTAGAAAAAGTTACAAAACTGCCACTTCACTTCAGGTCTTCAAATGCATTGTTGTGGGAGCAGCTGGATAGCTCAGTGGATTGAGAGCTAAGCCTAGAAATAGGAGGTCCTAGATTCAAATCTGGCCTCAGATACTTCCTACCTGTGTGACCCTGGGCAAATCACTTAAAACACATTGCCTAGGCCTTTCCACTCTTCTGCCTTAGAATCCAATATTGGTTCTAAGGTGGAAGGTAAGGGTTAAAAAATGCATTGATGTTCCATCTAGATTTCACTCTTAGTACTTAGTGAGGAGACTTGAGGGGATGGGAAATCAAGGACAGATGGAATGATTATTCTTGGTCAGGAGTAAGTCACCATATTCATCTTTGTAACAAAGGAAGGAAAGCATTGGTTAAAAATCAAAACCAAAAAACCAGACTCTTCTACCTCCCGTTCCCTTTTTCTCAAGTCCTAGTTGTACTCTGCCCTCATTCAGAGCTCAAAATCTAGTCTCCTACTTTAATAATCCTGGGACCATTTAGCGAAAATTTCCTCAAATCATGGAGACCTTGAGTAGAATTAGTGAGTAGAAAGATGACTATGAGGAAAACAAAGGAAATGAGGGGGGAAAGGGTTGGCATTAGAATAAAATAGACCAAAAAAAAAAGAAAAGAAAAGAAAAGAAAAGAAAAGAAAAGAAAGGAAGGAAGGAAGGAAGGAAGGAAGGAAGGAAGGAAGGAAGGATGGAAGGAAGGAAGAAGTTGGTGGCTGTGGAAGTAAACATATTCTAGCATCCCTATCCCACACAAAAAAGGGCACCATTTGTGTCAGTATTCTGTTTGATTCGGCTTATTTGGAATATGAAAGTAAAGGAGATCTCTAAGTTCCATCTTGGCTTCTTCTCCACTAACTATAGGGGAGGTCTTAATTGCTGAGACAATGGGCCAACCTGGGACTGATAGTGGGGAACATCAACATTGGGCAGAGAGCTTAAGAAGTCTGAGATTCTGACTCCTTTATTACTAAATGTGAGGCTTTGCTTATTCTCCTAAGAAAATTCTCTTTAGACTTAGGCTAGAGTTGCAAATTTGTCTCTTGGGGCTCTTCTCTAAATGGCTCTATAAATACACTGAATAATAAATGAACACCTGGGCACTTCTCAGTGCAGGAGAGCATTCATGGTTTTTACAACATGAAAATGTTATTTGGCCCATTAGTGCCGAGACATGGAATGTATCCATTTCTCCAGCACACCATTTTAATAACTATGCTCTCCAAATCATTCAATGCCTTCTTTCTGTTATTCATTTTCCTATAACAATTATCTGTCGAATTCTAAAGTCATTTCTTTGTAAGCCTTTTTTCATTGGACTTTCTGTACTGTGTATCTCACAGGTTGTTCTGAGGAAAGGGCTTTGTAAACAGCCCCTAAAATTTTATGTAACTATGAACTACTATTATCATTGTAGTTATTGCTTTTGTTACTACTATCAGCATGATTATCTTGTTCTCATCTTCCCTCCCCCTCCTGTGGAGTTCAGTTAGAAATGTTTCTAAAATATAATTGTTGCTATTATTATTATTTCATATATAATGTTACAGAGGTATTAAAATAACTGTTTTGTAGGTGAATAAAAGCCTCAGAATATAAGCTCATCTTGTGTAGGCTCACTACAAACATCCTTAGTGAAAATACAGGAGCATGAAGAGGATGAGAAATGATAAACATCTCATCTTATTTCCATATTATTGTAATTGTCTTTGCTAGATCTATTTGGAAAACATTTTACTTCATATATCTTAGAAACCATGAACATTTGGTATAGTATGATAATAAATTTGAAATATTCTTACATTTTTATGAATCAATGTTATATCAAGGCATTTGCAGGCAATATTTCATTCAATGATGATGGTATCATTCCAGTATGCTTTATTGTTTGCCATTATTAGGATATTTTGAGATCTGTATTTGTAATATGAATGAATGAAAAAGCATTTATTGAGCACTTACTTTTTGCCAAACACTAGAGATATAGATTTTTTTTAAAAAAGCTAGAGAATTCCCATTCCCAAAGGTCTCATATTTTATTGAAGAAGATTTTAGCTGTACCATTGATGGAAATGTCTAGAAATCCAAAGGACTCAATAGCAGGATAAATGGAAAGCCTCAAGAATGTATTAACCAGTCATATGGCAGTGTCCAGGGATCTGTAATGTCAGAGCATATGGTAAGGTCTGGAGCACCTTAGAACATAGTTGGATAATATATATGATAAGATCTGTCAGTCTTCCACCTTAGTAGGAAGATGACTCATGGCTCATCCAAATATTAAAAATTTTTTTTCCAGATTACATGTTGACACAAGTGTAATAGCTGCATTCTGACATTGAGAGATACACACTCTCTCTTTTCCTCCTTCCCTTCTCCCTTCCCCAAAATGGAAGATAAAACGATATAGGTTGTACATATTTTATCATATAATTCATATTTCCATATTCATCATATTGTGAAAGAAGACAAATATTGCTTACACTAGAGAATAATTCATGAAAGAAATAAGGTAAAAAAAGAGCATGCTTTTATCTGTGATTGGATTCCATTAATTCCTTCAATGGTGGTGGCTAGTCTTTTTTATTATGAATCCCTTGGAGTTGACCTTGATCATTGCATTGTTGGAAATTGTTAAGTCATTCACAGTTGGTTATTGTAGTCTATTGCCATTACTGTGTATAACATTCTTTTGGTTCTACACACTTCACTTTGAATCACTTCACATAAATCTTTCCAGGCTTTTTGTGATCATATGGTAAGTCATTTCTTATGGTACAATAGAATTCCATTATAATCATATATGACAGCTTGTTCATCCATTCCCCTATGGTAGACATCCCTTCAATTTCCAGGTCTTTGCCATCACAATAAGAGATGCTGTAACTATTTTTACCCAAATAATACTAATGGACATTCCTACTTTATAGAGTAGAGTTGCCTAGAGACCCTCTCTCCCCCACCTCAAACTAGGAAATGACAAGTGGACCTAATGGTTCTATATTCTTTTCCACAGGGATAATCATGGGATGGAAGAGGGGTCAGTGCTCAGTGAGAAGAGACTATATTAAGGGGACATTAGTAGGAAGTTTGGGGGAAAAGGGCCTCTGCTGATGACTGTTTCCATCTTTCAGCCAGACGGGGTCTGAACAGTTTAGGGTCAGGAGAGAAGAGGATAGAAGTAGAAAGAACATCTTGATTAATGGAATAGTTATACAAGATGTTTGAGGTACTAATATTAATACATGAAAATAAGAGCAATTTCCCAATAGATAAGTGATTAAAGGATATGAATAAGTGTTTTTCCAGAAAATAATATAAGTTGTCTATAACCATATTTTTAAAGTGCTCCAGTTTATTAGTAATAAGAGAAATGAGACTTAAAATAGCTCTAAGTTTGCACTTCACAAATCTCAGATTGAGAAAAATGACAAAATTGAACCTGACAGTAAGAGGATTGGGAAAAGATACATATATTAGTGCATTGCTAGTTGAGCTAGGTGCAACCATTCTGGAAATCAGTTTGGAACTAAACTTAAAAACTTACTAAGCTCTGGCTACACCTACACAATCATATATGCACACATTTGCATGCATATATCACATATATGTATCTAATATATAAGCATATATAAATATAAAGTACTCATAGCAACCTTTTGACTGAAACAGAGAACTGAAAACAAAATGAGTGCCCATCAATTAAGGAATAGAATTCGTAGCATATGAATTTATTTGTAGTATACCATAAGAAATGATGAAAGGGGAATATAAAGAGAAACCTGGAAATACTAGGAAGAACTGACACTGTGAATAAACAGAAATTGAGAACAATTTATAATGACTACATTGTAAAAATATGTAGCTTTCAAAAACCTGAGAATTCTGACCACTGCAATGACTGCATGACTCCAAAGGACTAAGAAAAAAAACTAAGAAGTAATAGAACAACAATGAAAGATAAGATGTGAACAATAAGTGAATTTGTTTTGCTTGACTATAGACATTTGTTATGAAGGAGGGCATATAATTGGGAGTTTGGAGGGGGTGTGGATAGGAAGTGATGATTCAGAAAAAAGCGACAATCATTTAAAATATATATAGAAGATTGGAGAAGGAATTTTAGAAGGGGAAAGAGAAAAGCAAGAGAATGTTGGAACTATCTGGTGTATAATTCTGGTAACTTGATCATCCTTTTTAGGTAACCGAAAAGTGCTAAATCTTTACAACCTGAAATCATATGCTGTATAATTTTCACCACCATTTCACAGGACAATCTACTTTGATCTGTAAGTCTGGCCTCCCTAAGAATAATCTTTCTGTAATTTCTAGTAGCCATGACCTAATCTTGAATCACTATCAACTCTTCCATTTTTATAAGCAAGTCTGCATGACTCAACCACTTGCTTGTTCTACAGTGGATTATCAACATATTTTTTTTATTGAATTCATGTCAACATTGCTGATGGAGTACCTTTTAATTCCAATCTTGCATCTGGGTAGTTTCAGAGGTTCCATCCTGGCAAGAAACATTCTTGGTTATTTTCAACAAATCCAAAGGAGTATAGCTGATGTCAGCCATCATCTTCTCATGCATTGAGAAGAAAGATCTTTTGTTCCAAAAAGTGAATATATTTTGTAAATTTTAGCCTATTCATTCTGTAGTCTGTAAACATAATTTTTATGAGGAAGCATCCATCTTTCTACAACTGTCTAGGACTGATGAGCCTTATATTTTATTAATAGTAATATGTAGGTTTCATATGAAGATCTTTTAGACCTGATATTAATTGCACCAAATGTTTTCTTTTTGTTAAGCTTTGACTTTTAGATGGCAATCAAACATGTCATGTTTAACCTTATATTTGATGTGTCTTGCTTGAGGAACGACAATATATATGTGAATATAACATTCATCCATTGGTTCCATTTTGCTTTCATGTTCAAGACTATGGCTACTCTTTTTGAGCATATAAAGAATTTTTGCATTTATTGAATTCAAAGGATATAATAACATCAGAAAAAGTATTCACAAGATCAAAATAACTAATATCAGTCAGTAAATATTTATTAAGTCCTTAAAGTGTTTCAGATACCGGGCTAAGCACTCAGGATACAAAAGATTCAAAATATAGTTCCTGACCTGAAGAAGCTAACAATCAATTGGGTGGGTGGGTAGGTGGGGGCTGCTAGTGGCAAGCAGACAAACATGTAAAAAAAAAGTCTATATTACAAGTTAAATAGGAAATACTTAGGAGAGGAAAGGCATTAGAATTAGGAATGTTTGAGAAAGCCTTTCTGGAGAAGATAGGGTTTTAGTTGTGACTTGAACCAGAAGCCAATAGGAAAAAAATGAGGTGGGAGAGTATTTTAGGCACAGGAGAACAATCAGAGAAAATGGGTTTGGCAGCTAAGAAATCATTGGTAACTTTAGAAAAAGCTGTTTGGATGGAATAATGAGATCAGAAGCCATATTTAAGAGGTTCAGCAAAGAATGAGAATGGAGGAAGGAAAGACACCTGTTCTAGGTGGCCTTTTCAGGAGTGTAGGCACAAAGAAGAGAATAGATTTAGGGCGATAGTGAAGATAGAACAATCAAATGAGTTGGGTTTTTTGTTTGGTTTTTTTTTTTTGTTTGTTTTTGTTTTTAGGACACCTGAGCATGTTTATAGCCTATAGGGAGTGAGTCTATAGACAGGGATAGATTGAAAATAAGTAATATGCTGAGGATGACAAAAGAGGCAAAGGAGGAAGGGAATAGAATCATTTGTAAAGCTGCTATATCACGTGAAACAGAGATAAAAAAAAGTCGAAAGCATTGGAGTGATGTGAAGTGAGGAAGAAGGCAAAAGAAAAGAAGTAGCTTTGTGGCAAATGGCCTCAATTTTTCCTGTGAAATATGAGGGAAAATTCTCAGCTGAGAGTGTGAGAGGGAGGAGGGGAGCCATGAAAGGTTTGAGGAAGAATGAAAAGATTTGAAAAACTGCTTTTGAGAGTGGGATAGTGAGTTGACTAAGAGAGATATAGAAAGAAATGTGTAGTAGCAGTAAGGGCCCAAATGAGATTGTGTAACAAATTTATAGTGGACCCAGTTAAGAAATGGGTTTGTGATTTTCTCTACTGTCATTCAGCAGCACACATATAGGAGTGCAAGGAGGTAAATCACGGAAATCATTCTAACTATGCTTGGATTTATTTTATATATTTATGTTATATGACCAAATAAGTACAAAGTTTTGGTATAATCAGTGAATGGGGTATAAAAGTTATGATAATCACTGAATGAATATGAGTTTTTCTTTATATGCCCAGGATTTGGAGAGATACTATTGTCACTCCTCAGCCATTTTTTTCTTTATTAATATTTATATATTTTTTGAAGGATAAAACCCATTTCTGCTTTGTGTAAAAGACACAAGCACATCCCCAACCAGTAGATTTCCTTTCACCTGTTAATATGGATGAGAGAGGATGGAAAGAAATGAAAGAAAGGGGTATGGGAAATAAACTAAAAGGCAAAATTGCAAGATATCACATGAGATAAAATAGGAATGATTTCAAGAAAATAATTAAAAAGGTTTAGAAATAAAGAATTGAGAGAATTAGGAATCAAATCCAGAGAAGAAAAATGGGAAAAGGAAAGGAGAAAGAGAGGGAACAGAGATAATTTGAGGTACATAACAAGGAAGAAGCAACAGTCTAGCTTGTATTTTTTTCTTTTAATAAAGGCCCTTGAAGAGAATCAAGAAACCATGGTAATAGATAAAATTTAATGTGATAGTAACTGGGTCATTTTATATTCTGTCTGTCCTACAATGTAGATATCCAATCAGTAAAGAATATCAAAATGTCTTGATACAGAGTCTTCCTCTTATCATTTGTCTGCTATTCTCACATTCAGGCTCTGGATGATAGAGAATTCTATTGTGTTAGTTTATCTTTACAATCACCAGCATCTAGAATTATATACTGGAACATTTTAGAAAAATGTGGGTAGCTCCTAATCATGTCAGACTTAGGGAGGAGACAAGACATAAGTCATATGTTCATGACCTAAAATAATTTTTCGATGCTTTTGAAAATTTAATATCTGGCTTTTACTCTTTTTAATGATAATTCCTGAAAAGAACATAACAATAACAAAATGGCACACTCCACCAAAAATCAGCCCTTCAGGTTTCTCTAAAGCATCATTAAACTAAAGTTGAAAATAACACTTTTGTTGTTGTTGCTGAGGCATTACTCCTTGCTGGTGCTTGTGGAAATCTGATTTTTTTTTCTAGTTTTATTTTTCCAGGTAAAGACTTTTAAAATATCAGTCAATACTCTTTAACTGTCTACTATGTTCCAGGAACTATGTTAGGTGTCAGAGGTGCAAAAACAAAAATTTTATGGTTATTGTTACCAAGTTTCTTGCTCCTTTTTGTTAAAATGTTTCTTTTGCTTATGGATTTTCAGAGCCATAGAAAACTACAGGTACGTGATAGGCCAGGGTGAAAGGGTTGAACTCCTGCATTATATACAACTTTAATTTCATCCCGAGAGCTGTGAGAAAGCCACAAAATAGACTGGCTGATTTCTAGAGCTTACAGTCACTTCTTCTGGCTCCTCTTAATAACAGTTGTCACAGGGAATGATGGATGGCCTATGCAGAGCCCAAACCTGGTTTTCCTGATGATTCCAGCCCAGGGAAAGCAAAGACTGCCAACAAAGGATAGCCAAAAGCAGACTTCTGGTGTGCTTTTAGCAATTTCAATCTCTTTTAGTCAGCTACAAAGTGAACCAAGTCAGCAGTTGTTCTGTGGAGAGCCTGTGTGCAAAATTATAAGGGACAGAAGCTGAATCAATTGACTCATTGGCAGGAAGCTTGTTTGAGGAGCCAATAATAAGGATACTCCATACTTTGGTAGTTTCGTATCGTCTCACAAGGTCATTACCTAAAAGTTGAATCAAAGATGGCCATCAAGTGCACAGAAAAGTGTGCATTTCATATAACATTTTCATACTGTGAACACTTTATGTGTAAAAAAAAAAAAATAAAGAATCTGTTATCATACCAGGGATACCTAATGCTCCCCATTTTCCCTCTTATCTCCCCACACTCAGACATGTTTAGCTATTTATCTGGAGTTTCTTCTTTGTAAAGGGATACTTCTCCCTGCTTTTCTGTCTACTTGTCATTTAATATTAAGGCCTGCAGTGAGGTTTATCCCATCTCATTCCAGAAATAATCTTTCTTTTTAAATAATACCTCTTTTATTTGAATATTCCNTGGCCAATGCACATTTCCACTGGTTGTAACAAGTGTCCTTGTTCAGGGTTTATTTCCCATTCATGTCCGCCTCAGCCCATGCATTCAAGCAATTGTTTATCTTCTATGTTTCCTCTCCTGCAGTCCTTCCTCTGAATGTGGGTAGCATCTTTACCATAAATCCCTCAGAGCTGTCTTGTGTCATTGCAGTGCTGCTGGTACAGGAGCCCATTACATTTGATTTTACCATAGTATATCAGTCTCTGTGTACAATGTTCTTCTGGCTCTGCTCCTTTCACTCTGCATCACTTCCTGGAGGTCTCTCTAATTTGCATGGAATTCCTCCAGTTTATTATTCCTTTGAGCACAATAGTATTCCATCACCCGCATATACCACAATTTGTTCAGTCATTCCCCAATTGAAGGACATCCCCTCATTTTCCAGTTTTTTGCCACTACAAAAAGTGCAGCTATAAATATTTTCATACAAGTCTGTTTACCTATGATCTCTTTGGGGTACAAACCCAGCAATGGTATGGCTGGATCAAAGGGGAGGCAGTCTTTTATAGCCCTTTGGGCATAGTTCCAAATTGCCAGCCAGAATGGCCGGATCATTTCACAACTCCACCAGCAATGCATCAATGTCCCGATTTTGCCACATCCCCTCCAACATTCATTACTCTCCCCTTCTTTCATTTTAGCCAATCTGCTAGGTGTGAAGTGATACCTCAGAGTTGTTTTGATTTGCATTCCCAATAGTCCTTTTTAAGTTACGTGTGTGTCACTCTATCTCAAGAGGGAGAAATTGACTTTCTACAATTCTAGGAGGAAATATGCCCAGATTTTTGTTGTTTTATTATTTATTGTAGTGGTGTTAGTTGTGGAGAGGGTTTTAGGTCGTAGAAAGGAGTTGTATGATTAGAAGGAAAGAACAGAATTGGGCAGCTATAGGTAAACATTATTTACTTATATATAATCATATATGCATATATTATGGGTTGGTAAAATGTTATAGATAAAGATCATGTCTTTTGTCTCATGCATAAGTTGGATTCAAGTGGGGCAGAGTTGCACAGAGTTGTCAGATTCACTGTCTCTTTCCAAGTCATCCAAGTCCAGTGGCAAGACAAAAGACAAGATGACTGGTGATGACTCAGGATGCAGTGAGTGCTCTTGGCTTCTTAAATGTCTGACCAAGCTCCAAGCACTCCCAGAACATCCTTCTACTACTTTCTTGACCATTGGAACAAATTGCTCTCATTTGCCCTTTTCCCCTGGGGGAAATCTTCACATGCTTGAGGAAGATACCTCCCCACTCACAGATGGGTTTGGGGCCCATAAGTTACCTTAATTTGGTTCAGTGAGCCTGTGGAGATGGCTTGCCAGGATGTGGCCTCTGAATATGCTTCGGCTTCTTGGAGCCAAAGGTGAGAGAGCTGGGTAGCAGGTGAAAACCCAAAGAGGAAAGCAAGGGCTTGACAAATCCTCACACCAGAGGTACTAGTTTCTCTAGACCTTCTATGTACCCCAATTATATATCTATATCTATATCTATATCTATATCTATATCTATATCTCTATATCTATAAAACACACACACACACACATATATATATATATATATATATAAACATTGTGTGTATGTGTGCCCAGAATTGTGATTTCTTTAGTGTGAGGAACTCTCTGTGTGGAAACTTCCTCCTCTAATGCAGATTAGCAACTTTCCTTTAATATATATAGTCTTGAAGAATTGCTTAGAACAGAAGTATCAAACTCATGGCCTTCAAAGCTCCAGAATGCAGCCTGAATAAGGTTAAAATGTAATTGAGAACTGTTTTAACACAATAAGTAAAAATGCAATACAACATAAAAAATGTTAATTTGTTGTTTTCTAAGTCAACATGTGGCTCACAGGGATACATTTCTATTTGAGTTTGATACTTGTTGTCCTAGACCACCAAAAGGTTAAATATTTTGATTATGATCATGTAGCTATCATGCATCTAAGTAGAAACTTGAACCCAGGTTTTTTCCAGGACTTCAAATCCAGACCGATATATCATGCTACCTCTTAGCACTTTGATATTTGTGGGAAAAATGTAATTAAATCTTGAATAGAAAGAAGTAGTTGGTAACTAAATTCACTTTATTCAACAAATAAAAAACCTACTGGTAGTAGTACTCTACTTGCTGTATACTCTAGTATACTAGTACTCTAATTGCTGGATAATAGAATGTTCAGATATAGTAGAACTAAGGAAAAGAAATAAAGAGATATATTGCATGACTCTTTAGTAGCTACGAGAAATACTAAGAATTATTACAGGCAATATAATACAAAGTATAAGAATAAGCATTTTAATGTTCATATAAACATACACACACAAGTTTTCACGATATCCCTTACCACCTGACTAAGCCTGTTGAAGATATGATGATTGGAAACTTTTCTGCTCATCAGGCCACTGACAATGTCCAAACATCTTTTGACTAAGGGAAAGGTAGAAATGACATGCTAATGATTTCAGTTAGCAAATCCATTTTATAAGAGGAGAGGGAACAATCCTTAACAGCAGCTGAATCATTGAAACTAATGGTTTTAACTTAATCTACCCATCTCAAGTCCAGAAACAATCAGTGAATATTTTTGTTGGAATACATATGATGTACAAAAGATCTTTGACTTCAAGAAGTTTACAGTTTATTTAGAGAGATAAAATATGTAAACTGTAAAAATAAGAAGTGAAGGCACTAAATGAGAAGAGTTAAGGAAAAGGGAATGAATCGAAAAGTCAACCAGAAATAAACAAGATGGGTCAGTTTTGCTTTAATGTGACATATGCAACCTGTGCTTTCCTAAAAATCACCACACTATGCAGAATTTTTAAAAAACTGCAGGGCTGATGGGAAAAAAATGAGAGTAAGAGCATGATAGGCAAAAACGTCATCAGTGTCACATAAAAAAGACAAGAACATAATAAAAATATTGACAGTTTTATACTTATTAAATGGTTTAGAAATATGTAAATACTACAATAAGTAGTCTCAATGTCACCAACCTTTTTGCTTCTGTTAGGGCTACAGACTGTCTAGATGAAAGGGTAGATGAGAAGGTGTGTGTGTGTGTGTGTGTGTGTGTGTGTGTGTGCATACGTGTACGAGCTCTCCTTATCTTTACTGCACCAGAAGGTACACAATAAATATTACACTTCACCTTGAAAAAGACATGAAGTTTGCTTGTGGAAAGGGGCATGGGAAGGATTATAGCTCATGAGTTATTATGAAGTATTACTCAACCTTGCAATCAGTAGATGCTTGAAGTGTGTGTGTGTGTGTGTGTGTGTGTGTGTGTGTGTGTGTGTTTTATACTCCATTCACCCAGGTGCAGTTTCTTGTTTGCTGCTGACAAAATTGTGAGTAAGTAAATGTGAAATTCACATTTTACTGAAATTGTTCCCTAAGATATCAGTGGCATTGGAACAAATTTGCCTTTTCAAATGTGTTATCACAGAAATGACTGTATTGATTACACACTAAGTGTATTCCAGGAATAGCTCCAGGTGCTGGCTATACAACAGGTCCCCTGAATAATGCACTTCAGGTATATGGGTTGGCCAGGATAAAGACTGGAGATAATAGGTGGAGTGTTATATGTGAGGAACAATGAGAACAGTTTGCTTGATTGTACAGTTCAGAGAACTACTCCATGCTTGTGAAGACGCCTTCCAGTATTCAGTGGATGAAAACACTTCATTCCAATGACCATGAAGGCAGCCGAAGAAGCAGGTGCTGTGGAATGCTTAGAGAGATGCTAAGGCCATCCATTACACCCTGGACCACTGCCAGTCTTCCTGACTTTTGTCTTGCACTGGACTTCAATGACTTGAAGAAAGAGTCAAGCTTATGACTTTGTGCAACTCTACCTAACTTAAATCTAATTCATGTGCAAGTCAAGACATCACCACATGACATCTTGGTCCTGTTCTGAAATGAAAGACAGACAACAGCAGTTCATAGAAGAAAATGAGAATGGTATAATGTCATTTGGAGCAAATTTGTATAAAGCTTTAAAAGCTATCCAGGAGATTTTATATTTTTTCCCTAGAGGCAATAGGAAGTTGCTGAATTGATTTAATTTTTGATTAAAAATATTTAAAAGGCACTTACTATGTATTAATAACCTAGAATACATTTATTTTATTAGAGATATTTTATTTTCCCAATTACATGTAATAACAATTTTCAACACACACTTTCTGAAATTATAAGATCCAAATTATTTTCCTCTCTCCCTTTTCTCTCCCTCACTGGAGATAGAAAAAATTTGGTCTGGGTCATACATATATTATCATGCAAAACGTACTTCCATAATGGCCATTGTTATAAAAAGATTCATATAAAACAAAACCCCCCAAATAAAAACATAAATAAACTAATGTGAAAATAGGATCTGCATTCTAACTCCAACAGTTCTTTTTTCTGCAAGTAGATTAGCATTCTTTGTCATAAGTCATTCAGAATTGTTCTGGATCATTGTTTTGTGAGTAGCTAAGACTTTTACAGTTGATCATCATACACTATTGTTGTTAATGTGAATGGTATTCTCCTGTTTTTGCTCGTTTTCAGTTCTTGTTGGCCTTCCAGCTCTTTCTGAAACCATCCTGCTCATTGTTTCTTATGGCATAATAGTATTTCATTACCATTATGCACCACAATTTAGACATCCATTCTCCAATTGATAGACATTTCCTCAAATTGCAATTCTTTGCAACCACAAAAAAAAAGCTGCTATAAATATTTTTGTTTGTGTAGGCCCTTTTCTCTTTGAAATATAGATCTACTAGTGGTATTACAGGATCAAAGGATATGCACAGTTTTGTATCTCTTTGCCCTCTGGAATGGTTGGATCAGTTCACAAATCCACCAGCAATGCATTACTGTTCCAATTTTGCCACATCCCCTCCAACACTTATCACTTTCCTTTAGTATCATATTGGCAATATGAAAGATATGAGGTGATGCCTCAGTTATTTTAATTTTCATCTCTCTAATCAAGAGTGATTTAGAACATTGTTTCATATGATTAATAACTTTGATTTCTTCATCTGAAAACTGGTTGTTCAAATCCTTTTCAACATTTGTCAATCGGGTTGCAACCTGCATTCTTATAAGTTAGACTTAGTTCTCTATCTATTTGATAAATTAGATCATTATCAGAGAAATTTGCTATAGAATTTTTTGTTGCAGTTTGTTGTTTCCCTTCTAATCTCAATTACATTGGTTTTGCTTATACAAAACCTTTTGAAATTTATTATGATCAGAATTATTCATTTTACATCTTGTAATGTTCTCTATCTCTTGTTTGGTCATAAATTCTTCCCTCCTGCATAGATCTGGTAGGTAAATTATTCTATGTTCCCCTAATTTACTTATGGTATTGCCCTTTATGTCTAAACCATTCCCATTTTGACCTTATCTTGGTATAGGGTGTGAGATATTAGTCTATACCTAGTTTCTGCCATACTGTTTTCCAATTTTTCCAGTAGTTTTTGTTAAACAGTGAGTTCTTATTCCAAAAGCAGGGGGCTTTGGGTTTATCAAAAACTATGTTGCTAAGATCATTTAACCCTATATATTGTGCATCTAGTCTATTCCACTGATCTACCATTCTATTTTTTAGCCAGTACCAGATTGTTTGATGATCAATTCTTTGTACTACAGTTTGAGATCTGATACTGCTTGGCCACCTTCGTTCACATTTTTTCCCCCATTAATTCCATTGATAATTTTGACCTTTTGTTCTTCAAGATGAATTTGTTATTGTTTTTTTCTAGTTCTATGAAATAATTTTTGATATTTTGGCATGGTATTGCATAAGTAAAATGATTTAGGTAGAACTGTCATTTTTATTATATTAGCTTAGCCTGCCCATGAACAATTAATATTTTTCCAATTGTTTGATCTGACTTTATTTGTGTGAAAAATATTTTGTAATTGTATTCATCTAATTCTTTTGTTTGTCTTAGCAAATATATTCTCAGGTTTTTTTATATCAGCTACAGTTATTTTAAATGGAATTTCTCTTTCTATCTTTTGCTGCTAGACTTTACCAACAAAGTTTAGCAGCAAAAGATAAAAAGATATATATATATATGTATATAAAAATGCTAATGATTTAGGAGGCATTATTTGTATCCTGCAAAATGTTTTTAATTATTTCAACTAGTTTTTCAAAATCAATTTCTAGGATTTTCTAGGTATGCCATTATATCATCTGCAAAGAATGATAGTTTAATTGCCTCATTGTCTATTATAGTTCTTTCATTTTCTTTTTCTTTTTTTATAGGTAAAGCTAGCATATCTAGCACAATATTAAATAATAGTGGTGGTAATGGGCATCTTTGCTTTACCCTGATCTTATTAGGAAGGTTTTTAACTTAACCTTTTTGAAGATGGTACTTGCTGATGGTTTTTGATAGATACTACTTATCATTTTAAGTAATGATCCATTTATTACTGTACTTTCTACTATTTTTAATGGGAATAGGTGTTATATTTTCTACATTTATTGAGACAATCATGTGATTTCTGTTAGTTTAGTTATTGATATAAGTTGATAATTTTCCTAATATTAAACCAGCCCTGCATTTCTGGCATAAATCTTACTTGTTAATAGTGAATGATCCTTGTCTGTTGCTATAGTCTCCTTGCTAGTATTTTATTTAAAAATTTTGAATCCACCGTACACATTAATGAAATGGGCCTATAATTTTTTTTTTCGCTCTGTCTTAGCTCTTCCTGGTTTAGGCATCAGTATAATATTTGGGTCTTAAAAAGAATTTGGTAGGATTCCTTCTTTACCTATTTTCTTAAATAGTTTATATATAATTGGGTTAATTGTTCTTTAAATGTTTGGTAGAATTCATTTCTGAATCCATTTGGCCCTGGGGATTTTTACTTAGGGAGTTCACTGATGATGTGTTCAATTTCTTTTTCTGAGATGGGATTATTTAAGTATTTTTATTTCTTCTTTTGTTGATTTGGCCAATTTTAATTTTTTGTAACTATTCAACCATTTCACTTAGATTATCAGATTTATTGGCATATAACTGGGCAAAATACCTCCTGATAATTGCTTTAGTGTCTAATATTTTTGTTGGTGATGAATTAACCCTTTTCATTTTTGATGCAGGTAATTTGATTTTCTTCTGTACTTTTAAAAAGCAAATTTATTTGTCCTTCATAAAACTCCTGCCTATTTATTAGTTCAGTGATTCTCTTACTCTCAATTTTTAAAATTTCCCTGTTGATTTTTAGGATTATCAATTTAGTCTTTAATTGAGGCCTTTAATTTGTCTTTTTTTCTAGTTGTATTTTTTAGTGACATGTCCAATTCATTGATCAATTTTTTTCTCTATTTTGTTAATTTAAGTGTTTAGAATTATAAAATTTTTCTTTGGCTGTAATCCATAAATTTTTATATGTTATATCTCCTCATTGTCATTCTCTTTAATGAAATTATTAATTGTTTCTATAATTTGTTCTTTGATCCACTCCCTTTTTGAATTAAATTATTTAGTTTCCAGTTGGTTTTAATTTATGGACACTTATTGATTATAAATTTATTTTCATTATGATATGAAAAGGATATGTTTATTATTTCTGGTTTTCTAAAATAGGTTTTGAAATTTTTATGCTCTAATATGATGATGGCAAACCTATGACAGATGTGTCAGCACTGATACACATAGTCATTTTCAATGACACACGGCTGCATGAAGCTGCATACAGAGAAGTATGGGGCCTCATGTCGAGGATGAAACATTTACTGTAGTGTAGTGTAGACACTCTGTGCACTATAGATGACAATTCTACCTATATTAATTTATCTATTTTGGTTTATTATTAGAGTTATATATTACAATTATACATTTTTATTATTTAAACTATAAATATGCAAAATTATGTTTTTTTTCTTGAAGTGACTCACCACCTGAGTTATGCTCAGTTTTTGGCAAATTTTGACTTACCAAGCTCAAAAGGTTGCCCATAACTGCTCTAATACATGGTCAACAGTTGTGTAGGTGCCATGTACTCCTGAAAGGAAGGTATATTCCTTTCCATTCCATTCAGATTTCTCCTAAGATATGTAAAATCTACCTTTCTAAAATTCAACTCACTGCCTTCACTTCTTTTTTGTTTAGTTTTGTTTAGATTTATCAGGATTTGAAAATGGAAAGTTGAGGTCCTGACTTGTATAATTTTGCTTTTTTTTTTTCTCCTGAAGCTCATTTATTTCCTTTAAAAAATTGGAAAGTATGTTACTTGGTTTGTATATATTTAGTGTTGATATTACTTTACTGTCTCTGGTAACTTTTATTAAGATGTAATTTCCTTTCTAATATCTTTGAATTAGATCTATTTTTCCTTTAGCTTTGTCTGAGATCATGATTGCTATTCCTTTTTTTACTTCAGCTGAAAGAAAATAAATTCTCTTCCAGTCCTCTCCCTTTTACTCTGTATGTGTATCCCTGCCTGAAATACATTTTTATAAACAACATAATGTAGGATTCTGATTTTTAATTCACTTTATTATGAACTTCTGTTTCATGGGTGAGTTCATCCCATCATTCTGACCTATACCAGCCAGGTGCACCACATCACAGATGTAACAAATATAAAGTCTTTCACCTGACTTCAAATAAAAGATCAACTTTACGTCATTAAACTGATTTATCTGAAAAAGATCTAGAGGACTGTAGTGGACTTCAGGCTCAGTATGAATCAGCAATGTGGTTGAAGTAGTCAAAAATCTAAAGAGATCTTGGATTGCAAGAGGAGATACTTACCTTCCAAGGTTAGCGAGGGGATAATTCTATATTCTATTCTGGTTTAACCACATCTTGAATACCAGATTCATACAAAGTTTATTTCTGGGAACCATTATTTAGAGAGAACATTGATAAACTGGAGAGGAGGTAAATGAGATCCAATAAGATGGTAAAGATGCCTAAGTCCTCTACAAATTAGGGTAATGTTTCGCCTGGAGAAGAGAAACCTCAGTTGGAACATGATTTTAGTATCTGGAGAGCTGTCATGTGGGAATGGGACAGGACTTGATCTATTTAGCCTCAGAGGACAGATTTAGTAGCAAGTAATGAAAGTTACTAAGAACAATGTTCAGGCTTAGTGCCAGAAAGACTTCATGATAATTAGAGCTATGCAAAAGCAGAATGGCCTGTCTTTGGAGAAAGTGAGTTTCCCCTTATTGGTGACCATCTAGCAGAGACTGGTTGGTCTAATCATTTGGCAGGTGTGTTATAAACGGGTTTTTCACTTCATGTGGGATGGTCTACATGACTGCTGAATACTTTCTCTAAAATTCTGTGCTTCTTTGGGAATCACAGATAAAAATGAGAAAGGAAGAAAGTGATTTTAGCCCCCCCACCTGAAGCCCTACATAAATGGTAGATGTATTTATTCCCAGCAATTATGTCAGAAACCACACCTGATAACCTCTAAGCTAAGGATGGCAATGTGTATGAATTAAAGTGGAGAAAAGCAAGCATGATATGTGATGGACATATTGAGGCAAAAACAGCAAGAGGTTTTAAAGTTGGGAGACAAAGGAAATTGAAGACAGATGGAGTGGAAGAAGTAGTAATAAAAATAGTCGAAGTAAAGACAGATATTCTTATTCATAAAACCTGTCACTGGAAACACAGCAGACATTTCTTTAACTCTGCTCTTTATAACTCCACATAGAAAAATGCTCAGTCATTAATCTCTCATAATTCACTGATGAAACATTTACCTGCTTTTTTTGGTCTGTTTGGTGGCTAATGCTGGACATACTCTGTTACAATCAATTAGCGCTCCATGCATTTCTATGGCTGGTTTCAGAAATATCAGAATTTCATAAATAAAACAATGTTTTTATTGTGACTTGTTCTAATCAATCCTTTCTAATCTGCCTCTTTCTCCTACCCTTCTGTAGATTCCTCTGCCTCCTTTTCAGAGTTTCTATTTTTTTGAGGATATTTCCATGTTGAATTACATGTTGAACTTTCCTTGCAGCTCAGGAAAGCAAGAAATCAGAGAATTAAAGGGTGAAGATGAAGGATAGGAGGAGAAATAAAAAGAAGCTTCTCTTTCCTGAATCTAGCAAAATCTTAAATGGGGAGAGGAGATTTGAAGAGGATATGTGCACCCAAAAGTGAAATTGTCATCATAAAATATTAAAATGGAGGGTAGAAATATGAGGGAGGGGGGGAGAAGAACATGGCTGAAACAGAGAACCAAAAGAAGAGTCAGGAGTTATTTTATTTTGATGTACAGAGTAAGTCCACTCATTAATTCCATTTCCTAAATAATTTTTTGGTTGTTTTGTGCAACCATTTTCCAGAACTCTACCCAAACATGTTTAAGAGAATGGCCTTTTTATGTCATGTAAAAGATTTATCATTTCTAAGTGTTAATGGCTTTTGAAAGGGACTTTGGAGGTCAAAGAGAAAGGTTTAGTGCCTGGCTATTTGCTTTTCTGGGAGATGTAATCCTATGCAGACAGGCTTTTTTCTTTCATCACTGGGATATACTAAGTAACTGTGTTACAATCCAAGTGATCAAGAACAGGGAATAGCAGGACCAGAAGTCTTAAGACTGCAAAACTGAGCACCAGGAACAGCAGCCGTCTGTCGTATCCTTCTAGCACTGAAGCTGACTCCTCTGTGATAGACATAGGAGACCTAGTAGTGGCAGCGCCTTAGTCCCCATGTCCTGCTTCTAGTCCAGCTCTCACACCATCATCTGAGGAAGAAATTCCTATAAAGAAGAGGCCAGCCATCTCTACCAACTGCCACAAACCAGCCTAGCAGAAGCAGTGAGTATCCTGAAGGAGAGGCAGGAGGCAGCATGTGCCAGGCAAGTGAAACCACCACCATCTTGACCCCTATGTCCCCTAAGACCACGTTAGAAACAGTCCAGGACCCTGAACCTAAGAACTTTGGGAATGGCAATGCTTCCAGCCCAGTATCCACAGCCATCATCCTGAGAAACAATCCCTATAATACTGCTTCTGGGGGTGCTATAGCCATATCTATTGAAAACCTAAAAAAAAAGAATTTCTTGCCATGGAAGTCTTTTAGACTGTGGAATAGTTCAAATCATAAATGATAATCACTTTATCAGTGGAAATGACATCAAAGAAGTATAAACATCTGGGATTTTTTCATCTGATTTGCAGCTGAAACTTCTCATAATTGTTGTCACCACCATTAAAATGTGCTGTCCTTGAGATCAAGGACTGTCTTACTTTTCTATTTGTATTTTCATCACTTAGCGCAGTGCCATGAATGCAGTTAGCACTTAATAAATGCTCCATTCATTCATTCCTCTTTTAAAAATGCAAATTGAGGCATTAAAGAGTTATCTAACAAACAGCTTTGAAAGACTTAGTAACTCTGAACGTCATGATTACCAAATTTTCATGGACTCATGGTGAAACATACTATCTATCTCCTGATACAGAGGTGATGGATTCAGAATGCAGATTGCCTTTTTTTAAAACATAAGACCAGTGTGGAAAATTATATTTTTGACTATGTAGATAGATAGATAGATAGATAGATAGATAGATAGATAGATAGATAGATAGATAGATAGATAGATAGAAATATAACTCTTACTTTCTGTCTTAGAATAGATACTAAGTATTAGTTCCAAGGCAGAAGAGCAGTAAAGGCTAGCAATTGAGGTTAAGTGACTTGTCATGGGTCACAAAGCTAGGAAGTGCCTGAGATAATATCTAAACCCAAGTCCTTCCAACTCTAGGCCTGGTGCTCTACCTTCTGTGCTACCTAGGTACCCCTGGAAATTGTATATATTTTAAAAGATTTCCATAAAATGGAATTTTAAGAGTTCCAGAAAGATCAAAAGGTTTTATTTCTATTGATGGGGAAGGAGGAAGTAATTACTTGAGCTGATGGCAGATAGTGAGAAATGGTCTCCAGTTCCCTCTCCTTCTCAGTATGAATAGGATGGTAACTAATAACAAAGCTTATTCTATTCTTTAAAGCTTTCTGATTTTTTCTTGGAAACTGTCTTTTGCTTTATTTGTGAACACAATGGCAGAAGCATATTGGAACAGTTTTTGGTGTTTATACACCAAGATACTGAAATGAGGGGGCTAAGGAGAAGTCAGAACTTATTCCTCAAAATGCCAGGCTTTGTCTTGCCTGGACACTGAGCCAAATTGAGAGAGAATCATATGGTTTTGATTTGTTGATTTGGGTTAAACTCTCAAAAGGGCAAAACTAAACCATCTAAGGTTTTGATTCTGCCTATTATGCCAAAATGAATTAAAATGGATGGTATTTTGTATTCTGAGACAAAATCTAGCTGTTGGGACATGTGGCCTTTTTCCTTACATTTACCCCCCGCTTCATCCCATACACACTTCCAGAGGAAGTTCTTTATGAGAATGGAGTTCATGGTGATAATTAAGAAGCAAGAAATTCCCAATGGCAAGAGAAGAAAGCTGTGGTTGAACCTGATCTTCAATTCCTACATTGCAAAGTTTATCCCCGATGATCAGAAGAGGGATTGAATACTCCCCCCCCCTTTAGATCCCACTTTTGACCTTAAACCTATACCAAGGCAAGAATAGAATGCTACATAAGCATAAGAACAATGAGAATTTATTTTTGTGTGTGCACTCACTCAACAAACATTGATTGTCCTAGTAGACAATCTGGTAAAATTAGGCAGTGTTGTGATGTTCTGCCCTCAAGAAGCTTATACTCTATTCATTAATGAATTAGAATTATCATCAAAAAGAGATTTTCTTTCAGTAATGAATTATTTGTCTTTGATATTGTTGATATTGTTTTATTTTTATTTTAATGTAGGCTATTTTAAGCATAAATAAAATTATGGGTAATGTAATGACAAGAATACTGTCAGGTTTAGTTATAGAATCATTGAGTATTAGAAATATAAGGAACCTTACATTGGTGTACATTCTAAATTATATAGCTGAAAGAGAGCTCCTGAAATGCAATGACTTTATCAAAGACAGATAACTTGTTTCATCATAATTACTAGCTTTTCAGGTTTCGCTCAGTTCAGCTCTCTCTCTGTGACATAAAATTATATAGAGAATGTATATTCTGTAATTCATTAGAAAGCATGGTGAAGATATTAATCTAGTCTTATTTCTTAAATAATGATATTTTTGAGTCTGTAATGTAGTGAATTGAGAGTTTCAAAATCAGAAAAAGTTAGATTCAAAACATAATTCTGACACATACTGGTTGTATGACTGAGCAAGAAAGTTAAGGATTCAATGCTCCTTAAGGGTATATGTGGCAAAGCAGTTATAGCTCTGCATTGGTAGAAGGACTTTCCTAACAGGGAAGGCATTATATCAATAAAACCATATCTCCAGGATTCCAAATCCCCAAAATTGTATTTTTAAGAAATGACTAACTTTTGAGGGTTGATTTCTGACTATTCATTCTAACATGAAAATTCAAAAACTATGATAATTTATGAAAAAAAGTCTGTTCAAAAGATTATGAGTTTGTAGAAAAGAATCTTAAATTGCTAAATTAAATTTCAGTAAGCACTTTAAAATATATTTCCTATAATAAGTAAGGATATAAAAATGATATTCCATGGATTTCATCCATTCCCTCAATGCCACTGAAAATTCTCATCAACTTACTGATTGAAATAGTATTCTCATTAATTTTAAGGAGACTTTGAAAAAGAAGAGGTAGCTAAATTTGAGTGATCCCCTCATTCTCACAACATGATGAGCCAGTCTACTTTTGTGGTCCTATGTCTTCTTGGTAAGATCCTTTGTATGCCTTCTTCTGCATTGTAATTTATTGGTCACACTCTGCAAATTACTTAGCTCATTGGGTACCTCTTTCCATTGCCCTCTTGATCTTTTTTCAATTCTGAACTTGATGAATACCAACAAAGGCAAATATTTTAACATACAAAGAAGATCAGAAATATAGAATATGTATATTATAATCATGTATACTTAAATGTACATATATATAAAGCTGCATGTAATAGAGAATCTCTATTTCTTATAAATACACACAATATCTATATGTATCTAGGAACTAGGGGAAGAAATGTGAAAAAAGCAAAGAATACTAAGAGTAGCAATGAAGTATAAAAAAATTTACAGAAGATAGAATGTTCTAGAGGAAAACAATTTGGAACTAACATGCTAAATATACACACATTTGTGTGTATATATATATGTATATGTATTCCCTTTTATATAAAACATAATGAGCATATATAAAATATAAATTCATATATTACATACTACATACACATGTACATATATACCTATATACTACATATAATATATGAATGTATATACTATTATATTAATACATTATACACTATTATATGTGTGCTATATATAGCATACATGTATATACTACACATACAGACATGATTCATAATATATAATGCACAAACACAAATACATACATATGCATATGCATATATTACCTACCACATGGCAAATATATGTGCCTTATACTAACATGCTAGTCCCAAAGTTGTCCTTTTAGTTATTTCCCTCTAAACCATTGTTTGATATCTTCTGTGAACTTTTTAATATTTCATTGATGCTCTTATCATTCTTTATTTTTTCTTATCACTTTCCCTAGCTCTTCTCTCCCAACCTTCTTCCTGCAAAGACAACCTTTCAAGACTCCCTTGTAACTAATAATTTTAGTCAAACAAAATAGATCTATAAATTGGCCACCTACAAAAATACATGGCTCATTTTGCTCTAGTAGTCCATTTGTAAAGAGGTAGTATTGTGCTTGATGAAGTATATATTAGCCCTAGAAAATCCATGGTTTATCATTTAGTTGGTCAAAGTCCTCAAGTCTTTCAAAGTTGCTTTTCTTTATAGTATAATCAATGAAGAAATTGATCTCCTGATTCTGTTTATTTCACTCAGCATTAATTCATGAGTCTCCCCAAGTTTTTCTGAATTTATATTTTTAGTATATCGTATGATTTAATTGTATTACTTTATAATAATATAAAATAATTGATTCATTTATTCCCCAATTCAATCAACCAATAAGCATATGTAGCTAATATATGCTGGGCATTTTATTAAGTATTAGACAAGCAAAAGATAGTCCTTACCTTTAAGGAGCTCACAATCTAAAGCAGTGATTCCCAAAGTGGGCTCTACCACCCCCTGGTGGGTGCTGCAGTGATCCAGGGAGGCGGTGATGGCCACAGGAACATTTATCTTTCCTATTAATTGCTATTAAAATTAAAAAAAATTAATTTTCAAGGGGCTAAGTAATATTTTTTCTGGAAAGGGGGTGGTAGGCCAAAAAAGTTTGGGAACCACTGATCTAAAAGGTATAATATAATGAAGGAAAACACAAACAAACAAATATATTCAAGAAGAAGCAATTAAGTGAGGAAAAGAATTAGAATTAAGGATTCGGAAAGGTTTTCTCTAAGAGATGGGGTTTTTCAGATTGAATTGCTCATCAGATCCCAGAGCAGGGAAGGGAATAAGGGAGGAAGGCAATATGGATAATATGACTTTGGAAAACTTATGTAGAAATTTGTTATTAAGATAACCAATTTAATAATTAAAAAAGAAGATGGGGTTTTAGTTGGGATTGAAAGAAAGCCAGGAAAGTCAATAGGCAGAGATGAGAAGGGAGAGCATTTTCAGACAAGGAGACAAGCAAGGAAAATATCTCAAGCTGAGAGATAGAGTATCTTGTTCCAGGAAGAGCAAGAAGGCCAGTGTCAACTGGGTTGGATTATAGAGTTGGGATCAAGGTATAAGAAGACTGGAAAGGTAAGAAGAGGCTAGTTTATGAAGGCCTTTGAATGCCATACAGAATTTTGTATTTAATCTGGCATGTGTATTTAATCCTGGGTTTATTTAGTAAAGGGATGACTTAATTGAACCTGCACTTTTGGAAAATCACTTTAGTGGCTGAATAGAGGGTGGATAGATTTAGGAGAGACCTGAGGCAGGCAAAACCACTAGCATGATATGGCAATAGTCCAGGCATGAGGTGATGTGAGCCTGCCCCAGAGTGGTGGCAATGTTGGAAGAGAGAAGGAGGCATATTTGAGAAAGGTTGCAAAGGTGAAATCAACAAAAAGATTGGTAATGGAGAGGAAAATAGTGAGAAGTCAAGGATAACTCCTAGTCTGTGAGCCTGAGGGACTGGGGGAATGATGTTGACCTCATTGAATTTAAGATGTTTACCAGACGTCCTGTTCATTGTGTCTGAAAGGCTCTTGGAAATAAGAGATTGGAAATCAACTAAGAGATTGGGGCAGAAGAGGTAGATTCGAGAACTGTTAGCATGGAGATGGTAATTTAATTCATGGAAGCTGGTGAGATCACCAAAGTATGGATGACAAAGAGAAGAGGGACCAGGACAATATATTTTGGGACACCTATTGTTAGAGGCATGATCTGAATGAGGATCCAGTAAAAGAGACATAGAAGGTACAGTCACTGAGAAAGGAGAAGAAACAGGAGAGAGATATGCCCTGAAAGCTTAGAGAGAAGAGAATATTAGGAATAGGGTGATCAGCAGTGTCAAAGAAAAGCTGGGGAAAATAAGGGTTGATGGGTACCCATTTGCCTCACAATTCTTTTGTATAATTTAAAAACACTGTTATGAATGCTGTTGGATGCATGAGTCCTCTCTGTTTTTCCCTGGTTTCCTTGGAGGTATGTGTGACCAGTAAAAATATTGCTAGGTTAAGACACATTTTAATGACTTTTGGTTTATAATTCCAAATTGATTTCCAGAATGTCTGAACTAATTCTCAGATCCCTCAACAGCACATTAATGTCCCTGTCTTAATATATCCTACCCCAAAATTGTCAGTTTCCCCTTTTGCCATTACTACTAATCTGAGAAGTGTGAGCTGCTTTATCATAATTATTTTAATTTTCATTTCTTTTATAATTAGTGAATTGGAGCATTTTTACATTTGCTGATACTTTCGAATTTTACCCTTGGTCCAACATCCTTGGAGTATTTATTAGGCAATGTCTTGTTTTAAAAATATATTTGGTTAGATCTCTATATAGTGTAGATAGCAGGTGCTTATCATAGACACTAGCTGGAAAGATTGTTTTTTCCAGTTAACTTCTTCCCCTCTGATTCTAGTCCACATTGATTTTTGTTTGTTCAAAAGTTTTTCAATTTTATGTAATCAAAATTGTACTTTTTGTCTCCTCTGAGCCTTGCTATTCTTTTCATTTTTAACTTTTTGTTTTTAACTTTTCTCTTACTTAAAGTCACAAAAAGTATCTCACTGACCTTTTAGCTCATGATATGATATATTACATTTAGTCCATGTATCAATTTTGAACTTATTTTAGTATATGGAATGGCATTTTTTGCCAAACTGCTGTTCAGTTTTGCCAAGGTTTTGTCAAGTAATGAGTAACTGGGGTCTTTAGGTTAATTGAATGTTATACTCATTTGCTTCTGAATCTTTTGAACTAATATGTTTCACTGTTAAACTTTTTTTCTATTTTTTAACCTTAAACAGTTTCAGTGATTATTACTTTGTAATATAATTTGAGATCTGATACTATTAGTAGCTTTATTTACCATTTTAAAAGTCATTATTCACCTTGAGAGTCTTGATATGTTCTTCCATATGAATTTTATTATTTTTCCCTCGACTCAATGAAGTAATCTTTTAAACTGGCATGGCCTTAAGTATGTGAATTTAGACAATATGATATTTTCATCATATTACCACAGTTAGTACAACCATAATCAATTAATATATCTCCAGTTATATAGGTCTGTCTTTATTTCTATAAACTAACTGTATTTATATCATTCCTCTGTAGGTCTTGGTAGTTAGACTTCATTCATTCCATAGTCATTTTGAACATTTTTTTTACATTTCTTTCTACTTGGTTTTGTTGTTAAGATATAAAAAGGGCTAATGATTTTGATATATTTACTTTGTATTCTCTTTTGTAATGTGAAAAATTTGAAAATTGAAAAATTATTTCTATTAATTTTTCTCCCTAAGCCTATATAGAATATCCTATCATCTGAAAGAAAGCAATAATACTGTGTTGCCTTTCCTATACTTATTTCTTCATTTTGCTTTTCCTGTTTTATTGCTACAATCAAGCATTTTTAGAATTACATAGCATAGTAAAAGGGCTAATGGATATATGTGCTTCATCAATGACCTTATTGAAAAGGCTTCTCTCCCCTCCATAATATGCTGGCTCTTGGGTTTTAGATAGGAACACTAAGAACTGGTCTCTTTTCCATTCTCTTTTGACCAATCTGCAAATGTAGTCTTTTACAGACTGTCTATGGCATCCTTAACTTGAAGCCATTATAATATCATATAAAATAATAAAATGGGTCTTTACTTCAATGATGGAATTAGGGTAATTAAAAGTATTATACAATTTCTTGTACATTACCTAGCCGGATCTCTTTCTTGTCATTGGCCACATTCATTGCTCACCTCAAGGGTCCATCTTAGATATATGTACTGATCAACCAGTTTTATGAGTTATCCTTCCAACCATATATCATTATTTGAGCATAATTTAATCTACTTGAGCTTTCCTTTATGAACAATTAAGCTGAACCCTTTAGGATATTTATGGATTTCATTTAAAAGGCCTTCACATCATGTCTTGAAGGAGCCAATACCATGTTATCTACAAATGGGAACACCTGAAAACCCTCACTCTCTTTAGAGAATCCTATTCTTCATTTGGACTCTGTGTTGACCATTGATTGTAATATAGGAAAACACATCTAATAAATATTCATTTTACTTTATACTTTGATTTTAATTGTGAGAAAGCTGGCAAAAAGTTATTCAATTTTACATCTTTTATGGAATCATGTATGATTTAAATATATATCTGAAGGAAAGCCATTAAGGCAGCATTTTACTCTACTGAATTATCTATAAATTATATCTGACCACCTTTCTCCTTCCATCCATTCTAGAGGCAGATTTATTGAGGGGGGTATAATATTGTCAGAACTATGGCTTAAAATAAACCACCGTGGCCACTAAGTGAAGACAGATAAGTATGGGGCTAGACTTGAGGGAGGGAAAAGAATTAGAAGAATATTATGGTAGTTTGTGAGGTGATGAAGAGTGATAGCTGTGTGAGTAGAGAAAGTGAGGTGTTTCAAAGATAGACATGAGTGGATATGTGGGATAAGTGGGAGTGAAGAGTTAAAAATAACAAAAGTTGTGTGATCTTGAGTATGGCAATGGTAATAGGAAAATTGGGAAGGGGGAATATATCTGGGAAAGTATAATGAGTTGTGTTTTGAACCTGGTAAATTTAGGATGTCTACAGGACAATCCAGTTCAACATGTCCAGTAGGTGGTTGGAGTCAGGAGAAAGACTAAAGATTAATAAATATAGTTAGATATCATCTCCATAAAGATGATAATGGAATCTAGCTGAGACAATTAGATCACCCAGTGAGATAATATGGAGCAAAGAAGGAAGAGAACCCAGGATAGAACTTTGAAGAACACCTATAGTGAGTGAAAATGCCATGCATGAATATAAACCAAAGAAGACAGTGTTGTCCAAAAGATCAGAAAAGAACTTAGAGAAAATATTTGTCATAAAAACCCAGAGAAAAGTATGTATTCAAAGAGTAAAAATTATCAAGTGTCAAATGCAATAGAGAGGCCATCAAGGATAACAGCTGAGAAGAGAATTAAAGTTATCAATTCATATATGAGTGGGAAAATTTTAACAAGATGTCTGATTGAATAAAACTCACACTACCCATGCTGTTCCAGTATAACCCTAAAGTTTGCACCTGATCAATTAATGATTAAGAAACCCCATGAGAAACTAGCATAAGAGACTTCTTCTGCCTCAGAACTACACAAAAAGTTAGCCATAAGGGCTCAGGTAATAAGAAAACTAAGTAAAAAAAAAAGTCAGCACCAATGCAGGTTATCTTCCCAACCAAAATAGGGATAGGTCAAGGATACTTATAGTCTGTAATGTTCTGAATCTTAAGGCAATGAGCCTGAGGGTGGACTGAAAGCCCCAGGTTGGGGACCTTTGAAACCCCAGAAGCAAAAGCAGGTATTAGACAATATACTGCCACAGGACTCAAATCAGGATAGCCTAGGCCCAGAGCATTTGAAGTCCCTTACTCTCTGTCCTGAGATACTAGAAAAGGTCCTGAAGATCTAGCACGCCAAACTTCAAAATCCAATAAGGAGTAACCATGTGAGTTCAAAGTTAGGGCAAGTACCTAAGGAACTGAGGAAAAACAGGATGTATACCCCATCTAAAGCCCAGTCAGGAGCAGACCTTATATCTGATATAAAGCTCTTGTTGAGGAGCTAAACGTGGAGAGATGTGGAATCCAAAAAACCCCTGATCAGTATGAATAACTGCAGCCAGTCTAGAGATCCCTCAAAAGAAAGATCAAGTAACTATGTATCAACTAAAAGCAGAGAATCAAAAATAAACAACAAAACAACCTCAAAACTCTAGCACTTAGAAGAAATGAAACAGAAAAAAAAGGGGGAAATGAAATGTCTTTAAGGAAATGATTAGGAGGGTAATAATTAGCTTTAAATAGGAAGTGTTTAACTTATTCAAGAAATGGACTCCCTGAAAACTAGACAAAATAGAAATCAATGATTTGAAGATGGAAAGAAAGATCAGAATAAATCAAAGGATTAAAAAAAGGAGAAAATTAAGGTATTTGATATAAAAACCAACTGACACAGAAAACAGGTCAAGGAAAGAGAATTTAAGCATTTGGGGGTTCACTTCCTCTTTCAAAATTAGCCACCAATTAGGACTAGCAAGGGAGATCCAAATGAAGAGGTATCTGGCTGATCTGAAGTAAGACACACTCTTGTTACAAAAGTGGTTTGAGGACTTCATTTGGTGTCTTTCCATGTACAGGCTACACATAACTGATAAATTCTTTATTAATAGATCACATACCCCATTAAGAAATAATTTTATGCCTGGAGTATGGAGTAAATGAGTAGATTCCATGAGAACTAGAAATTTTAAAAAAGTCTAAATGCTATCTTTCAAAAAAAATCATCAATATCTATTAGATGTTGGCTACATCTAATAGAATTAGGAGACAAAATAAAGTTATAAAGTGGAAAAGTCCCAGTAATGGCATATTTGAAACCTGGATATCCCCATCAAGGAAAAAAAATAGTACAAAAATCCAGAAGGAAGTAGTTCAAGTACCAAGGAATTACATTCAATATCATATATGACCTGTTAGCTTCCAGTAAAAAATAAGATATCTTGTATTACTGTATTCTAGTTGGAGACAAAATCATGGATTAGTAGGAAGCAATACAATGGGCTTCTCTTTCAAACTCATAAAAAACAGATCTGGAAAAAGCATTAGACTGAATTCTTATGAGAAAATCCAAGGAAAAAGTCACAGTGAGTCATTTTGTGAGCACAAGTCATCAAGAAAGGTCTATGGACAGTGGAATTGGGTCTGGCCAGGAGACATGGAGCACTCCAAATGCAGGGAGAAACTATGCATTAGGACAGAGGAAAGCTCTAAACTCATATTTTAGGTAGTACCAGACCTTTACTGAGACATCTCAACAGGGGTAAATGCCAACTGGCAGCCACAGATCCAAGGTGGCTTGTAAAGGGGCATGTGCCTAGGGACAAGGATCATTGGAGGGCTCTGGACTGTGTAATTGAAGAGGAGGTAGTTCAGAAGCAAGTAGCAGCAGTGTGGCTCAAATCCCAGGTCTCGTTTCTAGATTCTAACACAGTCTGAAGCATGTAGAAGAATAACCAGGATAGAAATCCCAAACCAAGGGGAAGTTTTATGCAGTTTTATGCCTCAGAACCAACTTAGTTTTCTACCTGACTGAAGGTAACTAAATTCAACAATATTCTACTATTTCTCAGACCAAAACCTAAGCCAGGAAACTGCAAAACTCAAGCCAGAAGGATAACAATCAGACCTAAGTCAGACATAGATAGCCTAAATAAGACCATGGTGGGAGCTCCAAAAATTTGCAGGTCTCCAGGCTCAGATGTCATTAACATCTCAGAACAATACAATACTCAATACCTACAAAAATGGAGCAACAGGACCAGCCCAGACTTTTCCTCCAGAAGCACACAGATCTTGGCCCTAATATTAAGTTCAAAATCAGAAAGTAGGCTGGAAGAATTAGCAAATAAACAAAAATATCTCATCACATTTAAAGAAAAACAACAATTATTATGGCGGTAGATACATTCAAGAAACAAAGCCAGAAGAAACCAACAACTCTAAAATATCCACAGGCAAAGTCTCAAACTAAAAATTATAGAATCAGCACATATTCAATTGGAATTCTGAAAGAGATGAAGTAAGAATTAAATGTTTTTGTCATTGAAATGAAAGTGATAGAGGAAAGAATTGGAAAAGAAATGAGAATTATGACAGAAAGAATTAGAAAAAGAATAGTTGGGCACAAGAGGTACAGAACCTTGACCAAGAACCAAACTCCTCAAAAATTAGAATGAATGAATAAAAAGCTAATGACTCCATGGACACATGATGCAGAAATGAATGTCTATGAATTTTTGGTCATGACTCTGTGAGGATTCATTTTTCTTGACTATACTTATTTGTTACAAGATTTTCTTTGTTTCTCTTGAATTTCATTTTGAGGTATTAAGGAATATGGAGAGTCAGTAATGGTTATCATGAGAAAGAGGGCCCTTAATTTTTTTTCATTCACAAAGAATAGGCAGATATTCAGAAGGGAATAGACAGTTTTGAAAATTACACACACACACACACACACACACACACACACACTTAAAACAAGGTGTATTTGAGGGAGATTCGTAGTTTCATATAGAATACTTGTTTTATGATTTTTGTATGGAAATGCTTTATAGATGTTTAAAATCAAAGTTTTTAAAGTACTAAAAAAGTAAGAGTAGAGTCAGGACCATCCCCACCTATTTTAGCTTCATTGTTAATGCCCATCTCAATCAATAACAGGCTTTAGACTATGTGTGAAAAGGCTTTGAAAGATACTGGATGAAGTGAAACCTCTAAACTTCAGGAAGTCAGGTCCAATTGAATGAGAAATTCCATTATATCCTATTGGTTACCTGATGTAATTTTTTTAGAACTCCTTCTTTTCTTCTTTCTTCTGATCTTTAACATTGTTCTTTGAACCATCTATGATTTTGGGTTCCTCAGCTCCTTAATTCTTTTCCTGATCATTAACTTGGAAGTTTGGACTCTTCTCACTTCCCTATTTTGACTCTTTGGTTAATCAAGTCTATAATATTCCCCCAAAAGAAATCCCTTGTTCTCATGTTCTATCAACCCAATCAAGCATTGCAAACCCAAACCTTGTATTATTTCCAACATCTGCTGCCTTCAGTCCTATTCATCTGCTGAATGGAGCAAAAGAAAATCATGAAAACATGCTGACCAGATCATTATAAATTTTTGTTCCACAGTCTCAGTTGGGTCCTCAGTACTCCTTCTTAACTATCCCATTCACCACACTAGCTGTTAGAAAGGAAGTTGCTGTCACTCTGAAAATCAAGACACATTCAATTTTCCTTGAATTATTAGTTGAGTATAGATTGCTGAATTCTTTGTGTTTGTCCATTCTTCTTTCATGGAGCACAAAGGGTAAATGAAAGAAGCCGAAGGTCTTCTTTCTCCTGGCTACAGTACAGTTTTCCTCTTATGCTACAGAAATAAGCTGAAGATAGGGATCATACATCAATCAGTATTTATGATCAAGAAGATAAAGGAGAAAGAATACAGTTAGAGTGTGGAAAAGGGAATAGATAGGAAAAGGTTAAAAAATGAAATAGGGAAATGAAAAAAAGCAATAGCGATTAAAAGTGGAAGAGATATTTTAGAGCTGTTACCTGGCCTTTACATGCCCTCAGATGTCTATCCTTTAGTAGCATTCCTGATCTTTAACAGGAGGGTAAAGAGAGAAAAAAAATTATTTCTTAAACATTTCCTCTTGGGAAAAGTGCCTTAACTCCCAGCATTTATGCTTTATTTGTTGTAGAATAAATCCCGAATTTATATGATCACACATACAACATATAAATATATGCCCAACATTTATGATCAATGTTTTCCTTCATAGTCAATTATGATAAAACAATGCTATGGTCATTGGAGGCATACATCACTATAGGTCATTTGAGTGCCTCACTCCTCTTTATGCCAACTAATTGTCTTTTATATGAAAGTATCCGGTTCTACATTGGTTTTAGACCTCTAAATTTCAAGGCGATAAGGAATGAACATATTCTACAAAAAGAGGCAACCCTTATCCTTCTAATCTGTTTGTTTTATTTACTTATCTGTTTATCTATTTATTTATTTGGTTGGTTGGTTTCTCCTTCCTTTGTTCATTCATCCATTCATTTTTTGCTGGAAGGCCCAGAATTTAAATGTCTGACACAGGGTATTATCCATCATTGATTGTTCTGGGACTATAAAGTCTGTCCCCAGCTGTCACATCCTAACAGTCAGGGATTGCAAAACACTCTTGCCTGTGTCCTTCAGAGCCCACCTTCAAACATTTCTGCTTCCATATATTTCATGTACTCAAACGTATTTCTTAAAGAAAAATCACTAAACAGACTCTAAGTCTGCTGAAAGTGTTATTGATTTATAAAGCTATAGTGGGATAACTCAAAGCATTCTTTCCAGTATTTTTTTTCTCAAGCTGCCTTTTGAATTGCAGTAGAGGATATAAAATTAAGGGTGATTTCTCTGTCTGGAAATGTGTCTCTGGTGTGCTGGAAACCTGTGGTGATGAGCTTTTCAAACATCCCAGATCTTCTTAGTGGACCTTGGCTCTGTCCTACATCTTCTTTGGCTCAGGTCATTGACTGCAAAACTCCCACCATCTGGGACAGTGATGGGGTGACAGCTGTCTATTGAGAGAAAAGAAAGCAAGCTTTCCACTTGAATGATAAGTCTAATCTAGTTTCTTTGAAGTTTCCCTTGCCACTCAGACACGCACACTTAGTTACAGGTCAGTGACACCATCTTAGCTGAAATTTTTAACCTGCACTGGCTTTGGATTAACTACACATTTTGGTGAGATACATATGCATTTGTTACTTGAGGTATTGATGGAAGGTGAAGTAGAAAGGATTTTTCAGGTATTTTAGACTATTATGTTTATGCTTCGATTAAAAGGATAATGTTCACAATAGAAAAGAAAAATTAGTAAAATCATAAATCAGTGTTCAGTCTAGCTTCCTAATATCTCAAAAAATAATTGCTAACTTGGGTAAACTACTGTCCTTTAAATATATATGCCATTCTAGGAGAAAAATATAGTTGCACTATTTTTTGATGTTAACATACTTCAGTATAAGTTTTCTGGAAATGTGAGTACATATTTATTTATTAATATCCACCAAAGACTTTAATGAAGGCAGAATTATTTTTTAAAGGTGATTGTTTCAGAAAAGAAGCATGTATCAGACCCTAAATTATGAATTTACTTAATTATTCTTGATTCATATGATCTATTAGTGTTTAGCCTGACATAATGGGCATCTATCATAACAATATACATTCATTATTATCTTTTTCCATAGTCTTGATAATTTTCACCTCTTGTTTGGCACTCCTACCCATCCTGTGAAGGAAAAGAAAAGAATAACTGACAGATTCATTAAAATGGGCTCTGCCTATTATTCTTTTATGAACGATAACTGCTAATTGAAGTAAGACCTTATTTGAGAGAATATCAATGAAAACTGACCCATGTGCCTACTTTTCCATCGCTAAAGTGTATGTATGTGTGAAAATAAGCTATACTCACATCAAAGATTGCCTAGATGAAAGTATGTGAAAAAAACAGACTTTTACAAACAATCCTTTACAGCAGACTCTGTCATATAGTTCTCATCATACATTTGATTGAAATATATAGAGAATACACAAACCCATTTTAGAGGCAACTAGAGTAGATAGGGTATTTAGTTTTGGGGTCAAAAGGATACAAGTTCAAATCCAGCCTCAGATATTTACTACCTTTGTGGCCGAATGAATGACTAAACTTCTTTTTGCCTTAGTTTCCTTGTCTGTAAAAGGTGGTTGATGATAATACTAGTACCCACCTCTGGGGGTCATAGTATTTGTAGTATCACACAGCCAGGCACACAGTATGTGCTTAATAAATGATTGTTCAATTCCTTTTGGTATATTGTTATTTAAAATAATATTTAGTGTATAAAACAAACTTTGGTCCTTCATCAAAAAGTCTCCTATCCATATGGCAGAATAGTTCAGGACTCTTTAAAAGACGTTACTTTTTGGTGACTTTCTTATTATTATCAAACGAGTCACAACATAGGCATATATAGAATCAGTAAAGATGTTTTACATTTGTCCAGGGGTAGCATACAAGTGGGAGCAGGTTGCCTTTTAGGTGGCAAGATCTTCCAGGATCTTGTTCTTTGTTACTGATATTTTATTGATTATATCAAGTCCCTGAAAATGGCAAAGCTTTTAAATGAGAACCATATTAGTTTAAAAGAGTGTGAACTTATTATGCACGCTGGCAAAGCCAAACATGAAGAAGGACTATTGTGCAGACTATGATGTTCATTTGAATGGGCAAGCCATAGAATTGCTCCTATCAGACCAAGTTGAATGAACAACATGCTGAGAATAAACTGGAAAAAAGCTTTGATAATATTATGCAATGATTTAATTACTCCAAATTCCTCTCCCAAACCAAAGATCTTCTTTTTAATATTAGTCATCTTCTGGGGAGAATCTCTGAGGGAAAAAAACCTTGTGGGTCACACAAAAGAAAATAGAAGGGAGCATAGTGGATATGCTTAGATTGCATATATTAATCACAGTATCAAAAGGTATCTGTAGAGAGGTATATTACTGGAAGAAAAGCATGACATCAGTTTATAAGAGATAAGGATAATTGATGGAGAATCCACATACTTCATTGGTATCCATACATTGCTCATGGATCTAGGGGAAAATCTCTAGGACTTCCCTTGTGGAGAATATTGGAGAGATTACTGACAGGAATTGCATAAGATGACAAGAAGTGAATAGGTTATGATCTGGAGGGAGTGGCTACCCTACATTAAGATCACAGTTATGACAAAACTAATGCTGGTACCATCATGTGGAATTATCACCTAGTTCTCTTCTATGAAATTTCTTCATTAATACATTTTTGGGGGGCAGATTAAGAGTCCAAAAAATTCAAGTGCCTTTTCTTCTAGTCATAGCCACCAACCTAATTCTAAGCAGAAAATATTACCAATAATAGGTAAAGGATGAGTAGTCAAAAGCATAGATCACTAGTTCTCAAACTTTTTTGGCCTACTGCCCCCTTTCCAGAAAAAAATATTACTTAGCCCCCTGGAAATTAAATTTAAAAAAAATTTAATAGCAATTAATAGGAAAGATAAATGCACCTGTGGCCATCAACATCCCTCTGGATCACTGCAGCAACCAACTGGAAGCCGGTGGCACCCACTTTGGGAATCACTGGCATAGATCCTTAATTTGCAGATTTGTTGATTATGCTTCATTGTTCTAGATATCGCTATATCATTCTCCTCTATTAATACCCTAGAAGCCAGCCATAGGACCACAGTAGTCTAAGATTCTTGATTTCTAGCTAAGAATGCCAGTTCAGAGAATTTAAGTTTAGCCCCAAGGTCATACATGTAGCAAATGGGGGAGTTTGGCTTCAAATGAACATGCTATGATTACAAATCAAGACACATTCCATACATTGTGTCTGCTATTAGTTCTGCATGTTTATAACTATCTGTTAACTCCAACTAGAAAATTATCTTCATGGGAATTAGGAGAATGTAATTCTAGATGTGTGTAATTCCTTGATTCTGCTGCCAGCTAGTGAAATGGTGTTTGGTAAGGTGACAGCAGTGCAGGGAAGAGGAGAGATTAGATAGCTATCCTTTCTGTCACCAAAAGAGAGCTCTAAAAGATACTGCATTGATTTTCCTTTCTTCTGGAAAACAAGAAAAAATGTAAACCTTTTGCCCTTCCTATTCTACTGGAGCATCACTAACTGTTTCCCACCATTCAGCTTTTCTCAGTGTGAAGATTTTCTTTCCTTAATCATCATCATTCTTTATTTGAAAACTTCTCAGGATTCGGTCCTAGAAGAATACAGAGCAAATATTCACGCATAGTAAAACAGTTGGTGTTCTACCTTACTCTGAGCTCTCTCTGAGCATCAAATACTTAAAGTGAAGCTCATACTCTTCTAAAGGGTATAGATATTAAACTGGCCTCTAAGCACTGACATGATCAATAAGTTTTTGTCTGACACAAGAAAATTGGAGGGAGGGAAAACTATTTCCTTTTGTAGGCTAGTATAACTCCTCCCTTATATCATTTGCTGAATATTGGACTCTTGCCATAGGCACCATGCTCTCAATTACTCCTGTTCCTTAGGATGAATTGTACTGCCCCGGGATATAATTTAGTGGCCCTAAATCTGACATAGCATTGGGAGCTCCAAGAAAAAACAAGAGGCTGAGGAAGATACCAGTGAGCACAGGAAATATGATCTATTAAAAATTATTGATGCCTTAAATTTTTTTTTACATCACAGTATTTTCCTCTCTCTCCTCACACATTAATTGAAACCTTCCATGTAAAAAGAGAAAAAAAAACCTAAGTAAAACTAAGAAAAATGTTGCTGTCTCACAGGTAAGACAAAGTGGAACCTTCCACCTCTAAGCTAGCAGAAGAAATGCCAACATTAAACTTAATCTAAATTCAGGCTATTTTTAAATGCCTTTTGTTGTTGTTTTATTACTGTAACTTTTGTGTCACTGTTTCCTTGTTCTAATTATCTTGCTATATCTCAGTTCATAAAATTCTTCCCAAGATTCTGATTCTTCATATTTATCATTTCTTGTGGTATAAAAACAATAAAAATAACTAGCATTTATATAACTCTTTAAGGTTTGAGAAACATTATGTATGGCAATTCATTGGAATCTTAAAACAACACTGTGATGTAAATATTATTATGGCCCCCATTTTATTGGGATCACATAGCTAGTAAGTATCTGAGACAGGATTTGAATTTCAGATCTTTCAAGTGAGTTATTATTGTAATTCCAAATTAGTTTTCAGTGTGTTTAGTGACCAAATCCTTGACCCATCAATAGTGTCTTTCCACCAGCCCTGTAACATTGATCCTGTATCCCTTGTATCATTGTTAAAAGCCTTTGGGGGGGGCAGCTGGGTAGCTCAGTGGATTGAGTCAGGCCTAGAGACGGGAGGTCCTAGGTTCAAATCTGGCCTCAGACACTTCCCAGCTGTGTGACCCTGGGCAAGTCATTTGACCTCCATTGCGTGACCCTTACTGCTCTTCTGCCTTGGAGCCAATATACAGTATTGACTCCAGGATGGAAGGTAAGGGTTTTAAAAAAAAAGTCTTTGGGACCTGGCAGATTGAAATAGTCCAGGAGTTATGAAGACCTTGTTCCAAGTCTTGCTTCTTATAAGCACTACCTTGGGTTTTCTTGATATTCTAAAGTATTCTCTGTAAGTATAATTTATAGCTGAGTTACAGATCTACATTGGTAAAGGAAGTTTCTACATTACCTTTGAGAAAGGAGAGGTAGTCTGGCATAGTAATAGAGAGCAGGTTTCAAGTGAAGAAAAAAGACTTCATTTCAAGTCCTGCCTCTGACACATATTGTCTGTATGACTCTGGACAAGTCACTTAACCTCTCAGTCTCCCCAGGCAGGTTGCAGAATAGTTGTCAGCCTGCATTGATAGGAGTTTCTTCTCTGGAAATTCCTTATATCAGTGAATCCCATATCCAGAAACTCCCCAATCTCACTCCCCAGCAACAGCCCCCACCCCTCAAAAAATAAATCTGCCAATTCTGTGATCTGAGGTGAAAGTTATTTTATTCTACATTTCTCTTATTAGTGATTTAGAATTTTTTTTCACATGCCTATACAGAGTTTGCATTTCTACTCTTGAAAGTGGGTTCTCTCCTTTGACCACATAGAAAGATGTTTTTCTCTTGTGTATGAGGAAATTGTGAAGATAAATTACCACTTTTGTACAGCTAATGGAGGCAAGGAGAAGAACCAAACAAAAGATATAAGCAGAAGAGTAGAGAGGAGAGGAGAGAAGGGCCTTGGTCAATCTCTTATTCCAGTGGCAAAAAGTGGAATCAGAGGACTTCTTGTATAAACTTCTCCCATCTTTCAAGGCCCATCTCCAGTTCCATTCCCTCCATGAGTTTTTCTCTTGATTGCTCCTCAGCCTTAGTGATTTCCCTTCTCTGTACTCTCAATGTGCTTACTTGCCTTCATCACTTATTTTATTCTTATCACATACTGCCTTATTATGTGTGTTTGTCTTCTTATGTTAAATAGATTTCCTAAGCTCCTTAAGGGCCAGGATGACTTCCTCTACCTTTTGTGTGTATGTGTGTGTGTGTGTGTGTGTGTGTGTGTGTGTGTGTGTGTGTGTGTGTTTGTCTTCCACGATTCAAAATATAAAACTTTTCAGTTAAATTCAGCTCTACACTTATTATGCACCTAATGTATCTTGTAAGTATAGTTGTTTGGCATCACTAGATCATTAACTTTACAGGTGACAAATTTAACTGAATAGAACTTGTTACTTAAAGGTGTTTCTATTTAAAGATTAAAGGAAGGAAGAACAAATATGGAACTTAGGGTATAGTTGCAATTATTGTTTTTTTTTTAATCCTATCGGGTTTCCCACTTAAGTACATGGGCTTTTTTGTTAATTTTTAAAGCACTACTGGATCATAGAAATCATGGAAGTGATGTTGTAAATTTAAATTTACAACTTAGCAACAAATTATGACAAAAACATTGAATAATGATCTATGGTACGTTTTGTGCTGATTTGTAGGACAACATCTAAGTGCCAAAACTCAAGAGTGATTTAATCAGCTACCATGGATTCAATAGATTATCTCTATGCAGATGACTCACAGATCTAAATAATCATCCCTAGTCTCTTTTTAGTTCCATTCTTTTATCAATCACTACCTGTAGAATAGCCCTAATCAAATGTACCATAGGCATATCCAACTCAACATATCCAAAACTGAACCCATTCTTCCATCCACTCTGATTCTTCCCCCAAATATCACTTGTTTTGATAAAGTACCTACCACTTATCAGTCCCCCAGATTTACAACTTTAGCATCATCCTTGACTCTTCCATTTTTCTCATATACACATCCAGTCATTTGTCAAGCCTAGTTACTTTAGTGTTGACAACATAATCTACCTCTATACCCTTCTCTTCACTCACATGGCCACCATCCTAGTACTGCAATAATAACTTTCATCTGAATTATTACAACAAGATTTTTGGCTGTTAGTCTTGCCCTTCTCCAAACTCATCCTTCCCACAACTGCCAAAACAATCATGCAGAAGCTCAACTCTTATCACCTCACTTCTCTACTCAAGAATCTCCAGCGACTCCTCTAGGCTAAAATACAAATTCCTTATCTGGTCATTTAAAGCTTCTTACAGTCTAGCTCTGTTCTACTTTCTCAGACTTATTTAACTTGACTATTCTTTGCATACTCTACAATTCCCCCAAATTGGACTACTTACCATTCCCTGAAAATGGTACCAAGAGGATTAGGGATCAGCAGCGGGTCCCCTGGAGAGATTGTCCTTAATGAGTTCTCCATCTAGTATATAGGATATCTGAGTTCTCAATATCTCTAAACTAGATTAACTCAAATTTATGTACAGGTAATTTTTTGAAAGAAATATGAAAATCACTCTGTCTTCCTCTCATACTCTGGCATTATAAGCCAGAAAAAACTGAAATTCTCTTATCGAGATGTTTACTAAAGAAAAATAGATTGAAGAGGCAATTATAGAAGAATTCTTATGGAAGTCAGTAGGAAAAAAGGGGTAAGTTTGTGGAGGTTGAAAGAGCCTCATCATCTGGTAGTGTCCAGAAATTTGCCAACAGAGAAAACAGTCAAGCTCAACTCATCAGTGAGAGCAGAGCATATTCCTAGATCTTCTGATTTATAATACATTATTTCTTTTACTTCATTATACTGAAAAAAAGTTATAATAACTCACATTTATATAGTGTTTATGGAAAGCTCTTTATCACAGTGACCCTGTGCAATACATATATATGTATATATATATATATTTTTTTTTTAATTTTACAGATGAGAACAATAAAACTCAAGAAATGTTAAGTGATTTGCCCAGGTCCACACAGCTGCATGTGAAACAAGATTTTGTTTCCAAGCCCAAAAATGCTCTTAAGACTATGTTTATGATCAGTCAAATGCTTCCTTTATCAGGCACATCTCCACCCAAAGAAGTAATTCAGCTTCTTTGGAGCAGTGAGTTATCCAGTTAGAAAAAGACTTTTTTTTTCTCCCAGAAAACGAAAGATATTTTATTTTCTCCAATTTACCATCTCATATCCATGATAGATTAAATGCAAGTTTCTAATATTTGTTATGGAAGGGGATCTAGGCTTGTTACATTAGTACAGGAAACATTACCCACTATTCCCATGAGGCTACTCTGATCTTTAAATATATAAACACCAAAATCCTGCCTGATGATTATTAGTTACTTCTTAATCCTTGATTGATATCCTTTAAAATAAGCCAACTATATATACGACCAAGCTGAGTATCTTAATGAAATTCCCCACTGACAATAACCATTCTTGAAAAACAATTATTTCAGCAATTAAGTAAACACTTCATGTGGTACATTTCAACTTAGAATCATGACAGCCTTGGGCAGCCCAAGAGCCACCACCACTATGATTCATATAGGCAAATTTAGAATGATAAACAAAAGGAATTCACAGAATCCAAGTTGGAAAGGTCCTTAGGGGTCAAGTTCCTCTAGGACATTGCAAGCATCACTTTCAGTAAGCAAAGTGAAAAAGAAAATCGAAGTAATACCTAGATGATGCACGTCAACAAAACAAAAGAAAATATTTATATTAATATCATTTTAGACATTGATTAGATATATAATTATAGCAAAAGTAGTAAGCTTTTTAAAATTGACTAAACGACAATTATTTGGCCAAATTCTTTATTCCCTTTCATGGAGAGGCAGAAACAACTTCATTATTAATAAATGTTTGTGGGTATGTAATTCAAGTTTCAGTTTTACTTTAAGTTTACATTTAAGTTTAGGACATATTTCTTTATCGGTGTTGAGTCAGTTGTCATTTAATACTCACAGCTACATTGGAATCTTTAGTTACTCTGGTTCAACACTTTAGTTTTCTTTCAGTCTCCTTCCCCTAATGGCTCTAGTTAAGTTTGGGACATGCTCCTCATTAGTAAATTAAGAAAGTCAGTGAATTCTACCATTTTTTTCCTCTGGAAAATGAGACCCAAACCAGGGGAAGGGTTATTTTGCTATTAATGAATTCTTTCTAATAGGTTGCAGTAAACATTCATGTTCTGTATCCTCACCTGAATTGGCTGGTTAATTAAGCTAAATGTTTGTAAACGGGCACTTTCTCTGCTGGCCTTAAAAAAAAAAAAACCAACTGTTTCTTTGGCTATAAGTTATTGATCTATGTAGTAGTAAACATACTTGGTAGATGTTATTGGCTTCATAAGGTTTTTTTCAGATATTTCATTTAGAGAGATAATAAAGTATCCTTTTTTTCATATAGGTAGTTGGAAGCATTTGTTTTTTTTCCATTATTTTATATTATATTATTTTAAAATTTATCTTAACTGTGGAGCTAGAGGCTTTGGAGATTTTCAATATTTCCTCATTTATACTGGGCTACCAGAACCCCCAAGGAAAACATTTTCCTCAATGGATGTTTTAGCATATAGGTTGTCATGATATAAATCTAAGACTTTAGACATACTCTGACTAGAAATTTTTCTACTTTGTGCTTGTCCAGTGTCAAGAGTCAAGAGTCACTATAATGACAAGAAATTGGAACATATTGGAGAAAATATGCAGGAAATTGAGGATCAAGGAAGAATTTATAAGACACTGAAACCTAATCAATTTCCATTTCCTATGTAAATCCTATGCAAATCAAATGAATTATTTTTAGATGCTTGTAGACATTTGACAAATGGACTGCAGTGCTGTAAAAAAATATGAACAGAGCCTTTGCAGTAAAGAATTAGAAATCATAGAAGCCTAGCCTTAGTTTAAAGATTAAACTGGATTAAAATATAAAACCCCTACTTCAAAGTTTAGGAACTTTACCATCATGTCAAAGACTAAACATAAGCACATTCTCAGGTGACGGGCAGGTGAAGTAAAACTTGAGAATCAGAAATCTTCTCCCAAAAGATGAAGAGGGCTCTGGCACTGGTGTGAGACTATCATGAGGGTAAGCATAAGAATGGAAAAGAAAATTAAAGTTTGATCTCCCCCTCCCTGCTTTATTCCTATCATAAGTATAAAATCTATCTTGCTACTTTTAGTTTTAGATGAGAGAGCTGTTACTTGTGCGTTGCACTCTGTTTCCCCATACTGAATCTTCATTGGTTGACCTTTATATCAAGGAATACTTGCCATCCTCAGGCTCTACTTCCTTGCTTTCCTGACTTCCTTCAATTCTTAGCTAAAAGCATGCCTTCTGGAAGAAGTCTTTCCTGGTCATTAATCTGAATGTCCTTCTTATGAGATTATCTTCAATGTATCATGTATACATATACATCATATTTCTTTGCATGTTGTCTCCCTTTTAGACTGTATGTTTCTTGTGAAGTGGGACTGTCTTTTACCTTTTTTTGCATTCTCAGTTCTTAATACATAATAGATTATTATTTTTTAAGTTGGTTATCCAGGGCCTAAAGCAGAAGAGTATAGATTAGTATAATTAAATGGTTAAATTAGATATTTAAAAACTCTTTATGAAATGGAAATATATTATTATTTCCCAAAAATAAATTATACTTTCAAGTGAATATTATTTGGGACATGAGGAACCTACCAGAATTTTAATTTTACTGTCTCTCATTGTATAATGTCCTCTCAAAGTCCTGTATTCTGAAATTCTAAAATAATAGCACCATATTGTGTTGATCAATAGAGCCAAAGTAAATCATTCATTAAAACTTGCTGTGACCAAAGGATGTTAAACTAATTCCAATTTTAGAGGTGACAGTAGGGATGTTAACTTGCTTCAAACAAAGGGAGTTGGGGCAATGCTATGTTTTCTTTAAAAGGATCTTAAAAGGTTCTCGTGATACTTCTAACCTGCTTTTCTTTTTTCCTACCTCCTTCTGGTTTCATTGATTTTATCCATATGTATGCAATCCTTTGTTCATTCTATTTTTATAATTCCTTTCACACTTCCCTGTCTGCTTGGATCAGTGTCCCTTTTAAGGTGCTCTGGAAAATTTATTACTTCAGTGGAGATCACTTCAAAAGATATCAAAGGTCAGAACTCAGCACATTGCTTGGCACATAGTAGGCACTTAATCAATGTGATGGCTTAGCAAATGTGAAAAGGGAAACAGAAGGCTAGAAAGTCTTCTACACCAGTTTCACTACCAAAAGGTGAATTGAGCAGTTTTTGTCTGTATTGTAATGACCTTAGAATTCTCAGTCTAGGGTAGTTGAGTTCTGATTCCCCCAAAATACTTTCAGCTTTTCTTTTACAAAGGTCGTATTTAACCACAATGATTATCCTTAAAACATAACATTTCTGGACCATCTTGGAATAGGATTTATCATTCAGGAAAAATTAGCTCTGAGTACCTAGTATGACAAAGGTATGGAAACCATTATGGCAAGAATATTTAGAGTACCTTGTAGAAAATGTACACATTTATGAAAATGTGTTTCTTAATTGTTCATCTTTTCTCCTTCATTTGCCATTTATCTCCCTTATTTTTACTTCATTATTTCAAAGTTTTGTGTTTTTTTTTTAATTTGTGAAGTTGGCATTTACTTCCTCTGCCAGTGCAAACCATATACTCTCTATACGAGTTTCTGTGACTTAAAAACTCATTTCCTTGTGAGACTCTTGCAATAAATATTTCTTTACTTAATTCATTTATCCTCAGATGACAAACATGCAGTCCTTTAAAAGACCTGGACTCAGTTTTACCAGGATGGTACAATATGCCAGAGCTTGGGCTCTTGAACTGGCCTTATTTAGGTCCCAGATAAATAATTGAAAAGGGGACTACATCATGACCTAGCAATAATTGTCAGCTAGGTGGCTCAGTGGATTGAGAGCCAAGCTTAAAGACATGAGATCCTGGATTCAAATCTGGCCTCAGACACTTCCTAGCTGTGTGACCCTGAACAAGTGACTTAACCCTGATTGCCTGGCCCTTACCATTCTGCCTTGGAACCAATACACAGTATTGATTTTAAGATAGAAGGTAAGGGTTTGAAAAATAATATTAATAATTTTCCTCTAAATGACTGACCTTATTTTAAATTAGTTGTTACACCAGAAAAGAAAGAAATAGCCTCTTCATAGAACTTAAGTAGTCTGATGAGTTTTATTGGAAAATAGGGTTTATAGCCAGCAGATGTCTTGCTGAGCTGCAGATGAGGTGATATGGCTCCTTGGGTATGGTTTGTAGGTTAGATCACTGGTTACTCTGTGGATAGTGCAGAGAGGCCTGAAGTTTCAGATCATTCGGGAGGAGAAAACTCTTCTGATGACTCATTTGAGTTGCAGTACCACCAAGATGGCTCGTGAGTCTGTTAACTCCCAGACGAACTGATGGCAGCACAAATCATGTATCAGTACCAAAAATGGTTTATTGAAATTCCCTTTATATAGAAGAAGGTTCCATCTCTTACAGTTGCCACTGATGTTTTAGATCTTGGATGTTAGAAATTCTAGGGTTATAATTTCCTAAATGCGACAGTGACTAGAGGATCTTGAATGTTTATCTTTCTTATTGAAGTCCAGGCTACAGAACCTATTTTCTCTAATCCCAGGAATGAGGGCATTAACAAAAAAATAAAATAGCTTGGGCTAAATGAGCATTTTCTATGAAAATATAATTTTGAAAATAGTGAGAGGTCATTTCAGCAGTTTAAGGGTGTAAGCCAAAATTGTGAAAAGCAATAAATCCCATAGTTAAGCAGGAAAATAAAGAATCAATATGAACTTAAGTATCCTAAAGAATCGTTTACCTCTAAATCATTTGAACATTGCCAAGGAAAAAGACCTTGAATCATGTTCTTTGGTGAAAAGACAAGAGTGTCTTTTGCTCAAGGAGTTTGTAACTTTCCCCTGATGCATTTTCCAATAAGCAAAGTCAATTCATTCACAATGGAAGGATAGTATCTGCGATTAAACAAGTTTGAAATAGTAAGCATATCCTTGATTACATAATGGAAATGGATATAACAATGACAAACCAGATGTTATGGAAAGCATTTTGGCAGTTATCTTTTAGTTGGCCCTAACATGGTTCTTCTAGTACAATTTATAAGAACCCAATCTCACCCCTCCATGCCACAATGAAGCATGGAAAAGGGACTTTGTTATAAATTTAATTATAGTAATGTACATTTCTGTGATGCTTCAAGAGTTACAGACTACTTTGTTCAAAACAGTTGCAAGAATTTTTATCCCCCTTTTTATAGGACAAGAAACTGAGGCCCAAAGATGTTAAGTGGCCCATAGCTAGAAATGGTACTTGCCTTCAGGCATTCTGACTATGAGTAATATAGTTTCTATTACACCATATTGCAGCTTTTTTCAATTTGTGCCTCTCTTATTTTAGGGATGAATCTTTTTTCCCCTCCTGTTTCCTTTTTCTCAGTCTTCCCTCACTATAACCCTTCAAAAAATATTTATCTTTCCCTAGAATCCTCCTGCTCATTTCTTTCCTTACACTTGGCATCGTTTAGCACAAAGAATCTATCTAATGTTATTAGCTTATAAGTTTTTCCTCTCCCCTGTACTCCATTTTTTTTCTCCTGATAATTCCCAGTAAGACTCTTGGGGAGATATTCTTATGAATATGTATCAGTTTGCTCCATTTCATAAGAATATGCTGGGTTAGAGTCTAAAAGAGTTTTCTATGGTGAGTAAAAATCATACTGATCTGCAAATAGCCTTTTCTGTTTTTTTTTTTAAACAACAATTATAAAGCACTTGAAATTAATGTGATAGCAGGAGAAAGGAAGGTTGGGGTGATAGAAGTGAAGGCTATTCCCCCTGTCATCAGTATCTGAAGGAAAAATACAAGGAACCCACTTTGCAGTGCACTCATTCCTTGGGAATTGAGATAGCTGAGAGCTTCCAAAGACCAAAGCACTAATATCAGCTAATTATTTTAGGCTGTAGTCCTGTCTTCCCCTCCAACCCTATTCTTTCCACCTCAATACTTCTAATTTTGCTCATCATAATAATTCAATAAATATCTGTTAGATTCAATGTGAAAGGCACCTCACTGAACTGAGGCATCATTTGTTATGTGGTTTCAATATGGGTGATAAAGGCTACTTGAACTTCCATCTTAGGCCAGCTCTACCAGTAGATAGAGTAGGGACCTCAAATTGATAGGGTAGGAACCTCAAAAAAAAAAAAGGAAAATATTTACTTAGAATGGAATAACAAAGTAAACAACCAGGAAAGTCATCTCGTAAAAATCATTCTCACATTTCACAAGCAAATGAACAGTCTCCCAAAGAATCCTATACCGAAGAGGGAAGGAAAGACATCTTAGACATTTATTTCCTTCAGTATCAGAGGTGAGGAAGGGTTTTGGCATCAGAGAAGTCAGCTGTGAGTTCTAGATGGAAGAATTTCCCCTCCCTGAGTTCTCATGGTTCTCCTTCCTTACAGGTGGCTTTCCTTACAACGTTTTGGCTTCAATCCTAGTAGTTCCTTGACATTGTCCAGAAATTTCCTTCAAGCTTTCATTGTTTTCCTCCTCCCCAGCCATTATTGTGAAAGTTCTGCTCTCTGCCCCTGCTCTCCAACTCCTAAGCTGCTATTTTCTGCATTTTCACCATGTTGCTGTCCTTAACGATCAACCTTGTTTCTACCTTGTTTCTGCCTGTTACTACTGATACTCCTTCAGGGAAGTGTTGTTGCTCTCCTCATGTGAGGCTACCCTGGGCTCCATGCCTTATGGCTTAGTGAAATAATAGGATCATAGGTCGAGAGTTATAAGGGACTTCAAGAACCATGCAGCCCTATCCTCTCAGCAGATCTCTTGCTACCTGATATGCCAAAGAGTCAGTCAGACATCTGGGAGATGTTTTTTGTATTTCCCATTCAACAAAAGGTTCTCCTACCATTACTTCTAGCTAAATTAAAGGAATTTTTTCACCTTTTCCTTATATCATAGTACAGGTAGGGTATCTCTCACCCACCTTCCCACACAGAAATATAATTCCTTTTGGAGTTGTTCTGTACCTAGGAATAATTTTACGTATTTTTTACTTCCAATAACTTCACTTGGTAAATATCACTTAGCCATGGAAATTTTCTTGAAACTTCATTAAACCTCAAGAAGGCATTAGAGGGGGCAGCTGGGTGGCTCAGTGGATTGAGAGCCAGGCCTAGAGATGGGAGGTCCTTGGTTCAAATCTGGCCTTGGATACTTCATAGCTGTGTGACCCTGGACAAGTCATTTAAACCACATTGCCTAGCCTTTATTGCTCTTTGGCCTTGGAACCAATACATTGTATTGATGCTAAGGAGGAAGGGAAGGGAAGGTTTTTTGTTTGTTTGTTTGTTTGTTTGTTTGTTTGTTTGTTTTTTAAAGAAGGCATTAGAAACACTGGAGAGGGGAAAGAAGGAGAAAGAATCAGTGTTTATTGAGTGCCTACTATGTACCAGTCACTGTGCTAAGCACTTTCAAATAATATCTTATTTGATCTCACAGTCCCTCTTTCAATTCAGTCATTTCTCAGTCATGTGCAATTTATTGTGACCCCATTTGGAGTTTTCTTGGCAAAGGTACTAGAATGGTTTGCCATTTCCTTCTCCAGCTCATTTTACAGATGAGGAAAATGGAGTAGACACAATTAAGTGACTTTCCCAAAACCACACAGTTTAGAAGTATCTGAGGCTAGACTCCAGAAAATGTCTTTGTTATTTCAGATCTGGCACTCTATCCACTGAAACACCTATTGCCCTTATGAATATTTAAAGCAAGGCATAGCCTAGATACATGATTTGGACCAGAGGCATTCTGAGTGGGCCTACTCTTGACCCATACTGTCCTGAAAGACATAGAGTATCTCAGGAGGTGGAGATGGAAGAGTACAATTTTGTTGCTTCAAAAAGAAAAGATGTTTCATCGGAACTATTTCGAAAAAAGGAATACCAGGACAGCATGTACCTCAGCCTTAGAATTTAGTTTCATTTCCCCCCCTGTAAATCCCTACATAGGGGCATTGAAGAAAGTTTTTATTTATTTGGAAAGAAAAGTAGAAGCTAAAAGGGATTTTTCTGATCATTTTTGAAACTATGTTAGATCTTTCAAGGCTTTGTGGCACTATTTGGTGCATAATTTATGAAATGATTTGTTTTGAAGGAGTTAATAGTTTCCAAAAGTATCGAACTTATTCTCAAGATGTGGTTTGTAAACTGAGAGAAATTAGCTCGGTGGATGTTCTTTTGATACAAGTCCCTGTGTAAATCCATAAAGGTGTGGGTATTACTACTTCCGATGGCTGATTTTATTTGCACCTGCAGGGAAGTAATCCACACACTACAAAGGATTAGCTGAAGTTTACCCTGACATTTTAAGTCAAATCTTGTTGAATATTTTAAACCTTTTTAACATTTTGCCTTCACCACCTGCAAAGGAAAATCCTTTACCGCCGGGACTAAGTTAGTCACTTTAAGAAGCTACATTAAATCTTCCTTACAGTAAGGATACTTTGTCTTTAACCAATACCTGCCTTCTTCAGTCTCTGAAGCCATTATCTAATGAAACTTCTTCCGTAGAAGTTTTACACTACCCCCAACCAACTTTAACCCATATGCAGGGAAGCCAGTCTAGCTGAAGCAGAAAGACTTTCCGAAGGAGAGACAGGAAATGGCTTATTACTGGCAATTCAAACTACCATCACCACTCCCTTCCCTCAGAATGGAGAAAGTCCAGGACCCTGAAACTAAAAGCTTGAGAACAGCAGTACCCTTCAGACCACTGATCCTGCTTTCAGTCAGGGTCCTACAATCATTATTGAGTGAAGATATCATGGTGGAAGAGGGATACACCTTCTCTAATACCACCTATACCAATCACTAAGCCACTTATGGGCAGCTAAACCCCAAGAGCCCTGAGAGTGGAAGTATCCCTAGACCATTGGTCTTACTTCCAGGTCAATCCTCAGAGCCATCATCCTAGGAACATCCTTTTGGAGATATGACCTGTCAATTATTTTAGCAGGTTCTATAGCTATAGCTACTGAAGACTCACAGAATAAAGTTCTTACCACCAAAGTTCTTGGGAATTTCAAATGGTTGAACATCAGAAATGGAAATTAAAGAAGAGGCATTTATCATCTGCTTTGTTGTTGCACCCTAAAGATCATGAAACCTTTCCATATGATTTTCAGTTGGAACTTTTTATATGCTTTGTTTCCCTCCAGTAGAATGTGAACTCCTTGAGAACATGATATATTTTACTTTTCTATTTGTAAAACTAGTACATTCATTTATGAATTCATTCAATCTCCTGTCCCCATCACTGGACTTTTTGTTGCCACTGTCTTTATAACCTAGAGTAACAACCAACAGCACTGTGCAATATTACTGTTATTTTATTCTTACATTTTTATATCAACTTACTATATATCTTAAAAAAACAAATATTTATCAGAGAAATTTCCTACAAATATGTTTCCCAGTGAACTAATTTCTTTCTAATTCAAACTGCATTTATATTGCTTGTGCAAAACCTTTTTAATTTTATATTTTACAAATTTCTATTTTATCTTTTATAATCACCTATATCCTTTGTTTAGTTAAGAATTTTACCACCAGCCATAGTAGTGTAAGATAGCCTTTCTACTTTTCCTCTTTTTAAATATGATCTTTTATATTTTTGTTCATATATCCATTTGAAGCATATTCAGGTGATTGTCACATTAACTCTTATGTCTCATATCCTTTTTATTTCTTGATTATCTCTTTGTTCTTTTCTCTTGCCCATCATTTCAATTTCTTTTTCTAAACATGTGAGAATTGTTTGTTGAAAGCTATCCAACTGCTCCTGGATTCTGATAAGGACAGCTTAGTTGATAAAGAAAGACTAGGAGACTCTGGATTTCTGTTAGCTCATAGTTGCTCCGAAATGCAATGGAGTCACGTTTATTATATATGAAATTAAAGTTCCCTTTCACCCAAAAGCACAGAGAAAATTTTTACAGCTGCACAGAATTGCAGTTTCAACATAGACAATATAGAGAGGCTTCAGAAATTTCAAGGTGTAGATAAGAACCATGCTGAACTTTCAGCTGTCTTATTATCAGTAAGCTAAGTCTGATAATATTTTTGCTAGGTTGGGAAGCCCCTGAGTTTTTGCCCTTGGTTGTCTCAAACTACTTTTGAAACCAAGCAGTTGCATTCCTGACCAAGGAGGAGAATATTAACTTCTCGACTGCTGATTTGCTAAGAACTTAAAGCTTTCCAGTAAGACTATATTGCTTTCTAACAAGAAAAGGTGTGGATCATAAGAGGAGTCAAAAGAGGAATCTCAGATTTTTTTTTTTAGATAGCCCATGCAGTCTGGCTCTGACTAGCAGAGTAGATTTAATGGGGTCCAGATAAAAATATCTATTTGAGACTCTGTTTCTCTTAATGGCCTCCCACATATTCACCTTTTTCTTTTAAATTGAAGTGATTTATTACACAGAAAAACCTTTATTAATGAAAAGAGTCATAGAGTAGTTATAACCATCAGCTACACCAGGATCTGATGGGATTTACAGATTATGCTGTTTCTTTATGGCTCACAACAGTTTAATTGTATAATTTCTTAGACTTCTTGATAAGTGATAATCTTATTCTTTTGTGTTTCTCTTAGAGTATTTGCAAGTCAAATTTCTCTAATCTCTGGAATTATTGTTGTTGAGTCATTTTTCAGACTCTTCATGACCCCATTTGGGGTTTTCTTGGCAAAGATATTGGAGTTGTTTGCCATTTCTTTCTCAACTTCTTTTTATAGGTGAGGAAGCTGGGGCAAAAAGTATTGAATGGGCTACCAAGGGATCACATAGCTATTGAATGTCTGAGGCCAGATTTGAACTCCAAAAGAGCATTGTTTCTTACTCTAAGCTTAGCTCTTTATCCACTATACCAACATTGTGTTAGTCCCTTTTGATGAAGGTCCAGATCCCTACCCACCACTGACCATGAAGTTCAAATATGTAGGATACATTATTTTTGAGTTAGAATTTAAGCATGCTTAATTTTTGGAAGTCAACATTTTAATGGAATTCTTTATGGTTGTGGAATGATCCTGAGTTATTCAAATCATTTTTCCTTCATAGCTAAAACCTTTTATATCCACTGCTTACAAAAATTTTGGTCTGGTATTAAAATTGAAAAAAAAAATATAGCTATATGTTAGAATTTTTAGTGAGGAGATTTTCTGGATTCAGTTCTGTGGATTCAATCCAACAGTTTTGCTTTCTCTTTGTTCTTCTGTCTGGTCCTTCTCAATTTCTTTTGCCATATCTTCTGAGATGTATTCTCTAGCTTTGGTTGTATCACTAAGTTCTGTCTCATGCCTTCTTTTGTTCTTTTCTCATCATACTTTCTCCTGGTACTACAATTTCCCTCAGAATTAATTAATCATATCTTTGAAGATGACTGAAAGATTTATAAATCCAGCTCTGTCTTTCCGCTGAACTTCAGTCCTGAATCATCAACTATCTTTTGGACAATTCTCACATAACTAAACCCAAAGAGTAATGGCTTGATGCTAGCTTGGAAAGGAGTCTCTAATGGCATGCTCTAGGAATTTATCTTTGAGACTGTGAGTGTAAGCATAGTTATAGTGTCTTAGTTAAAGATATAGTTATCATATTTGCAAAGTCTGAGGAAGAAATAAGATAAGGGAAGAGAATTAACATGCTAGATGGAAAGAGCCATGATCCAAAAACATACTGAGAGACTAGAGTAATAAGGCTTATATAATAAAGTACAATGTAATATGTATAAATGGGAAGTTCTATATTTTTAAAAAATCAACATCCAAAGGAATTTCAAAAATACAAGAAGTTAAAATTGTGGATCTAAAACTCTTTAAAAAAAAGATCTGCATATTTTATTGGATGGCAAAGAAGGCAGTGAGATTTTTTTAAATGCTATTATGTGCCAGATACTATGCTAATTTTATAATTTACATATATTATCTCATTTGATTCTCACAACTCTGGGAGATAGGTGCTATTATTATCTTATCTTTACAGTTGAAGAAACTGAGGCAAACAGATTCACAGAGATAATCAATGTCTGATGCTAGATTTGGCCTCAAGCATTTTGAACTCTAGGCCCCACACTGTATCCCCTGTTTCAGTAGGCTGAATCTGAAATAACAAACTAAAACTGTATAAAAAAAAGTGTGACATACACTCCACCAAAACAAAGCAAACTAGTATTGTTGCCTCCATTAAGAGAAGAATAGTGTTGAGAACAAGAGAACTGATAATTCCATGATACTGAGACATGGTCACCCCTCCCAGATCACTGCTTTTTTGTGGTAGTGGGGATTGTGTTGTTCAAAGAAACTTTAAAAAAAATTTATTTAATTCATTAATTAAGAAAATGTTTCCATGGTTACATGATTCATGTTCTTTCTCTCCCCTCCTCCCCCTCCACTCTTATAGGCAATGCTAAATTCCTCTTAGTTTTGTATGTGTCATTGATCAAGACCTAATTCCATATTATTGATATGTTCAAAGAAACTTTAAGCTATACCAAGCATGGTTGGCCCAAGACAGACAGGTCCTAGTGGAGAGTTCTGACCAATGAATTCACTAGAGAATGAAATGGCAGTGTATGTATCTTTGCCTAGAAAATCTGATGGACAATATTAAATTGACTACAATCATGACACTAGAAGATAAGCCTCTTAGAGCAGCCAAAGGTGGAGAAGCTCTATACAAAAAGTAAAAATAAGACAGGGAGCTAAATGTGGCTCAGATCATGACCTTATTGCAAAATTCAGGCTTAAATTGAAGAAAATATGGTAAACCATCAGATTATATAGACATGACCTAAATAACATCTCTTATTAATAAGTGTAAGTGATGAACAGATTTAAGGGATTATATCTGATATGCAGGATATTGGAAGAACCATGCATTGAAGTTCACAATATTGGACAGGAGATATCAACAAAAAAAATTCCCCAAAAAGAAGAGCAAGAAAGCAAAAGAGCTATCTACTGAAGTTTTACAAATAACTGAGGAAGGAAGGAAAGTGAAAGATAAAGGAGAAATAAAAAGATATACTCAACTGAATGCAGAATTCCAGAGAATAGCAAGAAGGTTTTCTTAAATGAGCAATTCAAAGAAATAGAAGAAATAATAGAATGGGAAAGAAAAGAGATCTCTTCAAGAAAATTAGAGATATCAAGAGAACATTTCATGCAAAAATGGGCATGATATAAAACAAAAATTCTAAAAACTTAACAGAAGTAAAAATATTAAGAAGGGATGGCAAGAATATGCAGAAAAACTGTAGAAGAAAGAGCTTAACATCACTGATAACTGTGATGGTGTGGTTATTGATCTAGAGTCAGATATCCTGGAAAGTGAAGTCAAATGGTCCATAGGAAGCATTACTAATAATAGTGGAGGTATTGGAATTCCAGCTGAGCAATTTAAAATCCCAAAAAATGATGCTGTTAAAGTGCTACACTCAATATGCTAGCAAATTTGGAAAACTCAATAGAGGCCACTGGATTAGAAAAGATCAGTTTATATCTAAATCCTAAAGATGGGAAATACTAAAAGAATGTTCAGTTTATCAAACAATTGCACTCATTCCATACACCAGAAAGGTTATACTTAAGATGCTGCAAGCTAGGCTTCAGCATCTTGTGAATCAAGAATTATCAGAATCGCTGACTAGTTTTTAAAGAGTCAGGTGCTAGAGACCAAATTGCTAGTATTTGCTGGATTATGGAGAAAGTGAAGGAGTTCCAGGAAAACAAAAACAAACTATTTTTTTGCTTCATTGACAACACTTAAACCTTTGATTATATGGATTATGATCAAATATGGCAAGTTGTCAAAGACATGGAAATAGCAGATCATCTTATTTGTCTCTAAGAAATGTGTATTTAGGTTAAAAAACAACAGTTAGTACTGCACATGGAACATTTGATTGATTTATGATTGGGAAAGATATATGACTTGGGTGTATATTTTTATCTTTTTTTTAAAAAAACTTATATGCAGAATCATGTAAAATGCCAGGTTGGATGAATGAAAAGTTGGAGTGTTGCTCAGAAGAATCTCAAATATGCAGATGATACCACTATGATGCCAGAAAGTGAAGAATTAAGAAGCCTCTTGATAAGTGTGAAAGAAGAAAGTATAAAAGTTGACTTCAAGTTTAGCATTAAAAAAAAATCCTAAGATAATGACATCTGGTCCCATTACTTCCTGGAAAATAGAGGAAGAAGAAATGGATGTAGTGTCAGATCACTGCAGATGGTGACAGCAGCCATGAAACTAAAAGACACTTGCTCCTGGGGCAGCTGGGTAGCTCAGTGGAGTGAGAGTCAGGCCTAGAGACAGGAGGTCCTAGGTTCAAACCCAGCCTCAGCCACTTCCCAGCTGTGTGACCCTGGGCAAGTCACTTGACCCCCATTGCCCACCCTTACCAATCTTCCACCTATGAGACAATACACTGAAGTACAAGGGTTTAAAAAAAAAAATACTAAAAAAAAAAAAAAAAAAAAAAGACACTTGCTCCTTAGAATGAAAGCTCTAACAAATCTGGACAGTATAATAGAAAGCAGGGACATCATCTTGCCTGCAAAGGTCCATAATTGAAGCTAGAGTTTTCCCATGAGGAATATATACTTCAAAGAGTTGGATTATAAGGAAATGTTAGTTCTGCAGATGCAATGCTTTTGAATTGTCATGTGGAAAAGACTTTTTGAGAATCCTTTGGATAGCAAGGACCTAAAAGCAGCCAATAGTTTAAGAAATTAGTGCAGACTGTTCATTGGAACAACTAGTACTGAAACTGACATTTATACTTTGGCTATATAATGAGAAGATAGAAGTCATTGGAAAAGACCCTGATGTTGGAAAAAATTGAAAGCAAAATGAGAAGGGGATGGCAGAGGATGAGATGGATAGATAGCATCATGGAAGCAATTAAAATATTTAGGACAAACTTTGGAAGATAGTGGAAGATTGATGGGTCCAATATGTAATGATCCACAGAGTCATGAAGAGTTGGATATGCCTGAATGATTAAACAAGTGGCCTGGTCAAACAAATGTGTAATACATTATAGTATTTACTTTGGAGTGCCAAATTTTAAAAGATGGCAACTATGAGAGGGAGGAATGGATCATTTTATATGAAGATCAGTTAAAGAAATAAGAAATTTTTAGGCTGGATAAGAGAAGACATATTTCTAGTTGTATGATCACTGTTGTTTAATCACTGCCTCATTTTCCTTATCTATAAAATGAGGATAATAATAGCACCTATCATTCTTTATTGTAAGGATAAATTGAGATATCTTTAAAGCACTTTGAAAATTTGAAAGTGCTATGTAGATGTTTATTATTATAATTATTATTTCTGTTTAAGTACATGAAAATCTGTTATGCAAAAGAAAAAAAAATGAGATTTTCTCTGAGTAAAAGAAACAGAAATCAGTGAAAGTTGCACTAAAGTAGATTTAGGAAAAGTTTATAAGGGAAAAAAAATTCAATAGTGAAAAGGGGTTACATATAGGGGAGAGTAAGCTTTTTTAGCAATGGAGGTCTTCAAGCAGAGCCTATGACCACTAGTCATTAATATTTAAGAGTCCTTGGTTTGGTCTGGATTGAGCTAGATGGCCTGCAAAGTTTCTATTAATGCTGAGATTCTGTTATTTTGTAAAACATGACTTGATCAGGAAGACAGGAAGAAACAGAGTTAAAGAACAATTAAAACTGCTGATTTCAGAGGATAGATTCACTGAGTTTGAGGTCAGCTGACTTGGGTTCCAACAGAATTCTGCTCTTTGCCATCTGTGTGATCTTGGATAAGGCATTTAAACTCCTGGGTTTCAAAGTCCTCTTCTATAAAATGTAGAGCCTGGACTATTTAGAAATTACAAATCTGGGGGCAGCTGGGTAGCTCAGTGAGAGCCAGGCCTAGAGATGGGAGGTCCTAGGTTCAAATCTGGCCTCAGACACTTCCCAGATGTGTGACCCTGGGCAAATCATTTAATGCCCACTGCCTAGCCCTTACCACTCTTCTGCCTTGGAACCAATACATAGTATTGATTCCAAGACAGAAAGTAAGGGTTTAAAAACATTGAAATTACAAATCTGAGGTCTGTGCACCCTCAGGGAGATCTGTGGACAGATTTCAGATGGTTTGTGGATACATTTCAAGATGAAAACATCTTTATTTTCACTAGCTTCTTCACTGAAATTTAGCATTTCTTTCAATTATGAAAGTAGGCAAAAACAATCAACCCCCCCCAAAAAAACAAATATACAAAAAAACTCATTCTAAGATATTCACACCAGACTGCCCAAGAATCTGAGACACACACACACACACACACACACACACACACACACACACACACACAGGTTCAAAAGTCCTAGACTCAATGATATCTAAATTCTTTGCTGATTCTAAACATTGAGATCCTCCACAAGTTGGAAAGCAGATGAAAGCATATCATTTTTCACTTGTTTACTTGGGCTTTTGTTTTAGGGTTTGGGTTTCATATAATTATTCACTTACAGGAATGAATACTATGAAAATATGTTTTGCATGATAATACATGTATAATCCAGATTGAATTGCTTGACAGCTCTGGGAGGGGAGAGGGAAAGGAGGCAGACAATTTGGATCATATGACTTTGGAAAATGTATGTGGACATTTTATTTTATTTTTTTACCAATTACATGTAATGTAAATAAAATAAAATAAAGTGAGCATCGATATCCTCCATAAGCAGGCTACCTAGCATTGCCCTTGCCCTGGTGTATCATCAAAACATATATTGCAGGAGCTACTAGGAGCAAACTGAAGCAGGGATGGCTTTGGGCATTGGAAGGAATTGCAAGGTCTGAGACTCCTACAGGGTTGGAGATTTAGACTTGGAATGGAGGCCATCTTGCCCAGCTTCCTCATTGTACAAATTGAGAAAAGAGGTCCAGATACCCAAAGTGATTTCATACAGGTGAAAAGTGGTGGAATCAGGCTTAATTCCGACTCTGAATCCAGCATTCTTTGCCCTGCGTTATGACTCTCATTTCACGTGAACTGCTGGTAAGCTGGTTCTGTCCCATTCCAAACTTGGCTTGTTGATTTCTTCTTGCTTCTTTTCAGAGCTTTAAATTCTTCTTTGTAAAAGTCAGATGGAGGCTTAAAATAAGCAGAAAGTGTTTGGTGCTGGATCCAGATGTCATCTCAAGCAAGAAACAAAAATACTTTGATTTTTGAAAAATAACCTTTGATGCCTAAAGAGGCTCTAATAAGTGCCTTGGCTCTGTGATCTTAAAATGAATTCTTATGCACACAAAAGAAAAAGCCTGGAGAGATTGACACCCCTTGCTTTATTGCACAAGGTCCGCAGCAGCAGCAGTGACCTGCCAATGTGTCCTCACCCACCTCTGTGCCTGCACATACAGTATTCACCCTGCTTTGTTACCTCAGCTGTTTATCATAGAGGGACCAGCCCCGGGGCTTTCAGAGGGAAGCAGAGTTTTCCTTGGTTGTTTTAATGCTTGGCCTTGTCTGTCACAGCCAGCCAGGGTGCTAATTAGTGCCAATTACCCCAGTTGTATGGAAGAAAACTGTGAGCAAAGGAAAGACTTTGAAGTTTAAAATCACCAGAAATTTGTTTCTCAGGATTCTCCTCAGGAATGTATTGCCATGGACCAATCCCACTCTAATTTTAACTCGTGTGGTCATAGAATCGAGCAACTTCTTAGGTATAATTATTTTCTGTGGAGGTATTCAGCTCATACTAAGAACAACCACCCCAAATCCCTACATCAAATCCATGTTTCCCTGAGGGAAAAAAATGGTTTATGAAAAAGAAAGATTTCAGTTTTTCTTAAAAGTCTTTTTTGCATGTCAAGAAAAAATAAGGTGTTTTGATTTTGATAGAGACAGATGTTGGTAAATATGCTAGTGATAAATCCTTCTTTGTTTAGTTCTTCTCTCTGAGGAATCCAGAATACCTTAACAAAATAATTCATTAATTCTCCGTGTTTTTCTTTAGTAATTCTTCCTTTTTAATTTCTTTCAAAGATTTTATACCTTTTCCTTTTCTCCTCATTAACCTTACCAGAATAGTCTTCAAGGTTTATATTAATCTTATGTATTTTTGCTGCCTATATTCCAGGTTTTAACATCAGAAATTTGATCCCCAGATCAGCTATTTATAGGATAAGTCAATTAACCTCTCTATATATCAGTTTACTCATCTATAAAATGATAACAATCATAAATAGGGCTACTTTGAAGAAGCCTTAAAGAATGGTGTAAATATGAGACTGTCTTCTTCCTCTGTCCTCATCTTCCTCCTCCTCCTCTTCTTCCTCAAATATCCTAGGAAAAAGTTGTATAACATTAACTTCAGCCCCACCTTTTTACCTTTAACCATTTTATATTTTGTTTCTTTTTTTTGTTAACTTGTCCAAAATGCCTCATTCTGAACTTTTTATCATGTTTTCCCCACCCTGATATCAAGATTAACTCCAAGTCTATCTTGCCTTCTACATGTTAGCATAATTTATATTTATTGGCATAAATGGAGTTTTATAAAATATTTTTCTTTTAAATGTTTTTTTCCCATTTCTTATCCTCTCGTGGAATCAGCTAATTTCCTCTATTATCTCAAGTGGGTTCCCATTTACTTCAAAGATCAAATATAAATTTCTCTATTTGACATTTAAAGCTCTTTATAATCTCATCCCAACCTACTTTTCCAACTTTGTTACATATTCTCTTCATTTTTTTCTGCAAACCAGCTCAAGTGACCTTCTTTCTATTCCTCATACATGACACTCCATCTCTGATGTTCATGACTTTGTCTTGAAGCCGTCCTCCTAGCTGGAATGTTCTCTCTCCTGTCCTACATCTTTTAGTATCCTGAGTTTCCTTCCAGGTTCAGGTCAAATACTAACTTTCTTATGAAGCCTTTCCTCATCTCTCTAGGCACCAGAGATTCCTATATAAACATTATCTTTGATCTATTTTGCATATACTCTTAATGTACATGTTGTCTAATCCATCTGAATTCTAATTTCAAGAATAGAGACTTTAATTTGTTTTCCCAACAGTTAGTACTATATCTAGCCCATTAACTAAAATGTATGTTGATTAAGTGATTAATTCTTGTCTTTTTCTTGGAAAAAAAGATAAAAAAAAAATTGAACCGAACAGCAAAAGAGTCATGAGTTGATGCTATAATAATGTTTTTACTTAATGACCAAGTATTCATTCATTTAGAAAATATTCAATAATTAATAACTGATCTATTAAGAACATAACACTGGGCCTTGAGTTATGGGAAATTTAAGCTATGGTGCTTTTCCTGCCACATTGAAAAGTAACTCATCCAGGAATAAGGAGGCAATCATTTTTCTTTCCTCTAAGCTGTAAATTAACAATGGGAGTACTGTGTTCAGTTCTGGAGGCCACCATTTAAGAATGACATTGGTAAACTGGAGAATATCCAAAGGAGAGCAACCAGGAGGATGATGTTTTGAGTACATATCATGAATTTCAACTTAAAGAAATGGGGATGCTTAGCCTTGAAAGGAGAAGACTTAGGGAACATATGATAGCTGTCTTCAAGTATTTGAAAGTATCCTGTGGAAGAAGGACTAGACTTGTTCTATTGGTCCCAGAAGAGCAGTTCCAGGAGCAACTCCAGGAGTAGAAGTTGCAAAGAACAAATACCATCTGATGTCAGGGAAAACTTGCTTAAAATTAGACGTTTACAAGAAATGGAATAGGCTACCATAGAAGGTGGGTGAGTTCCTTCTCGTTAAAAGTCTTCAACCTGAGTTTAAATGACAACTTCTCAGGTATGTTGTTGTGGTATTCCCTTTAGGTATGGCTTGGACTAGATGGCAATGGAGGTTCCTGCCAACTTCCAAGTTATGTGATTCTATGAGCCCCCAAATGTTTATGTTATAGCTACTTATGTGATATAGTCTATGTATGTGTATATGTATATATATATATACATATATATATACACAAATGAAAGTTAAATATAATATGAAACAGTAGTATATAACTAGATCCCAATTAATATGAATAATGAATCATCTGAAGTGGTTGCATTATTCGCATTCATGCTGCATATTTCCCTTGTACTAGAATCAATTGTCATATATTATGTATTTATAACTTCAAATAGTACAAATTAAAATATATGCAATCACTTCAGTGAATTCATTATCCATACTAATAGGGATCTAACTGTAACTTAGTCATAGATGAACAGTATTATAATAATTGTCTTTAGGATGAAATCACTATGGAGCTGAGTGACCAGATATGTCTCCAAAGAAAAGGATAGTTGAGATTTATATAAGTGGAAAAGAAGTAACAACAACATAAGAAAATATGAGGATATTAAAATAAGATAATGTGCTCATTAAAATGAACTAGACCTTGGATTCTCTGAGTTGAAAATTATCTTCAAAGGCATCTAGTTCAATTTCCCACAACTTTCAGGAATCCCCTTTTATAATCTCTCTGGGACTTTATTCTGAGCATTTGAAATGACTGAACCTCATTACTTCATCAAATAATCCATTCCATTTTTCATACCTCTAATTTTTAGAAAGTTTGTTCTTATAATAACCAGAAAACTGCTTTTGTCTATTAGTCCTAGAGTCTTGCCCCCGAATAAATCTATTCACTTTTCCATTGATATTATCATTTAAATATTTCAAGAGAACTCTCGGGGAATCTATTGAGCCTTCTCCTAATCAGGAAAACACCTAGTTTCTTTGGCCATTCCTTACTTGATCATACTTTCAAATACCTTTCAATATCCTAGCCATCATTTGTGGCTCTGCAGCCACCACTAGGTTGTCAATATTCCCCTTAAAACACAGAATCAAACAATATTATCAGTAGAAGGAACCTTAGAAGTTGTCTAGTCTGAATGTGGCACTCAGGTCTGAACACAATATACCAGTTAAGTTTTCACCAGTACCAATAATACTATCATTTCATTAGTTTCTGAACATGGCACTTCTTTTAAAGCAGCTTAAGCCTGCATTAGCTTTTTGGTAGCCTCATTACAGTGCTGAGTTATACTGAGGTTTCAGTCAACTAGGTACAAGACAGAATGGCATAGGAGTCAACCCAATGGACTGCCAGTCAAGAGTTCTAAATCTAGTCTCACTCTTGACACTAACTAGCAGTACAATTTTATGAATGAAAAATAAGTAAAGTTTACATAATACTTTAAGTTTTCAAAGCACATTACATATATTAAAGCATATGAAAACTTTAAGCACTTCATTTTACTCTCTGAGTACTCTCATTTTTTTCTGTTTATCTGTGAAATTAGGGGGCTGCACAACATGATTTTCATGGTCCTTTTCACTTCTAAGAGTATATAATTCTAAAATTCCCGATATCTTTTTCATATGAAATAATGACTAAAACAGAGCTAACCAGAACTATATTTGTATAGTAATTTTTTAAAAGTTGAAAGATCAAGATTTTTAAATTCATCCTTACTAAATTACAGTCTGTCATACTGGGCTATTGTCATATTTTTTTGAATCTTCATTCAAATGTATCTTTCAATATGTTATCTAACTATTCCAGATTTTGTCATCTATCATTTTGGTAAACATTACTTTTTGAGTTTTATCCAAATCATTGGGGGAAAAATGTAGAAGAAAGACTGGATATAGCCCTTTCTTTTCTTCTTCATTCAAGTCGACACATGCATTATTGGGATATGATTATAACAATTCGTGTTTCTATAGTGCTGGAAACTTTACAAAGCTTAAATTTTATGTACATCTAGTCAGATAATTTTGAAATTGCTTTAAGCTAAGTAACTATAAAGTGACCTAATTATAGTATCATGCAGCTCACTTTTTCCCATCTTGTCCATAAGGATATGACAAGAAATTTTGTCACGTGTCTTAAAGAAATCAGGATCTATCACATGTCCTGATTTGGCCATCATCTTATTGGGAAAGGAAATGCGCTAAACTTGGAGCAACTTGTTCCTAGTAAACTCTGGTGACTTTCAGTGATTTCTGTTTTCCTTTCAATTTAGAATGGGAGTATACATTTTAGAGATCAGTAAGAGGCTGAGATTAGGCCTGGGTTATGAAGTACTTGAAAAAGTTGTGCTTAATCCTAGAGGTTATGAGAAAACATTAAAGGATCTTTAGAAATTAACTTGAAAAAAGCCATTCTTTTGAACAATCATTCTGATAGTAGCATGTAAGATATATCAGGAAGAGAAAGATATTAGGAATGGGGAGACCAACTAGAAGGCTATTATAATTGCCCAAGAGTAAGGTAATAAGGACTTGAATTAGAGGGGATTAAATTGATATTATCCTCCTTTTCATAACTAAGCACTGAAGATGAGCATAACTGCGATACAGAAGATTATGATTTTCATGCTATTACAGGGAGAGTTAATGACTGAACTGAAAGTTATGTGGGAACTTGCTGAATGAGGTTTCCTAACATCTTTCTTCTTATGACCCTTGGCAACCTCTGCCAATTTAATTCAGAATCTCTCTCTGGACCTGTTAATAACTTTTGATAAACTGGATAAAAGAATGTAAATCCCTTTCTTTTGCTTCCATTATTCTATTGACCTATTCACAGGTGGTTGTCACTTTTTAACTATCCTTATTATAGTTAAGGAAAAACCAAAACCAATTTTTAAAAAAACAGCTATCATTAAATGCTTTTTTAAAAAAGCTTGCTATAGAATTAAAACTTGTATATTCATTTTGAGAGTTGCTGAATATGAGCAAGCAATACTTGTGTTTTAGTAATATGAATGGTTTGTGTATATATTTTTTACTTAAAGCAGCTAGTGATAGCTAAGAGAAATGACTCTGTTGTCACCAGTGCTTTCTGAATCTTTTGCTCGTGTTCCTGCAGGTGGGGAAGTGGAAAGACAAAAACCTTCAGATGAAATACTATGTATGGCCTCGTGTATGTCCTGAGACTGAGGAGCGTGAGGATGACCACTTGAGCATTGTGACCCTGGAAGAGGCTCCATTTGTCATTGTGGAAAGTGTGGACCCATTGAGCGGAACCTGTATGAGGAATACAGTCCCTTGCCAGAAGCGCATTGTCACTGAGTATGGCATATTGGTTCTTTGTTGCACCACTTTGTTCAGCTCAGACCATACCTGTTGACTTAAGCCATGATTCTCAGAATAAAATATGCCTTATAATCAATTTTATTTACTAAACTTTTGAATTAGCTATGGTTATACAATCTGATTTCTAGTCTTCCTTACCATGGCTTTGAAGTGTATTCACTCTTATTTTATTCATGATAGTTATGCCCCTGCTTGGTCCTAGTGTCTGAGTTGTCAGATTTGTGAATGGTTTTATGATTTTTTTCTCTTAAAACAGAACCTATAAAAATGAGCCATTTGAAATTTTTGGAAAATAGAAACTCTTGAAACACTCAACACCCAAAACAAATAGTTTTGAGATGTGAAGAGGAAGCATGCTTTTGGAATGGGCATGGGGTAATGTGAAAGAGAACATATTGTCTTCTTTGTTAATCTATGGTTATTATAACTGGTTAGGAACAAAACGGATGAGGAGCCAGATTACATTAAAAAATGCTGCAAGGGTTTCTGCATTGACATCCTGAAGAAAATATCTAAATCTGTGAAGTTCACCTATGACCTCTACTTAGTTACTAATGGCAAGCATGGAAAGAAAATCAATGGAACCTGGAATGGTATGATTGGAGAGGTGAGTTCTAGAGATGTATATATAATTTTTTTCTTAAACAGATCTGCTGCATGAATCTATTATTCGTTAGATTTTTCTCAATAATCTTAGTTATCTTCTTTTCATTTCTGCATTTGTTGTTCTGTGCATTCTAATTGAAATATTCTCCTCCCTTCCCAAGGTGGTCATGAAGCGTGCCTACATGGCAGTAGGATCACTTACCATCAATGAAGAACGCTCTGAAGTAGTAGACTTTTCTGTGCCCTTCATAGAAACTGGCATTAGTGTTATGGTATCACGAAGCAATGGGACTGTCTCACCATCTGCCTTCTTAGGTAAATGATGTATTAAATGGGAATGGATATGTAAAATGAGAACAAAAAGAAAGAAAGGACAAGAAGAACATATTTCTGTGCCCATTCTTCTAGGAGTTAGTTTCCTAAGAATTAAATTCAGCCAAGAATTTTGGGTTTTTCAAAATTAATTCATTCTTAAATACGAGTATGCTAAAATTCTACAATTTCAGTAGACAGGATTTGTGTAATGATTGTAATATGTAGTAAGAAACAATATATTCTATGCTATTTGGTGTTTTGCTCTTCAAGAAGCCCACAAAAACTTTTCTACAAGGAAATACTCAATTTTCTGGACCATTACCTCATATTCTCCATGAAAAACACTATAGTATTTGAGAATATTTGAGAACTAACATTGAACACTAAACCCTAAATATATGTCTTACATTGAAGTCACACCCTTTTAAAATTTCCTTCATTTCTTTATTAAAAGAACGCTTTGAATATCAATGTATGCTAAAGAAAACCACATTCAAATACTTCCTAAAGCCTAAAATATAACTTATCGAAAGTATTGGAATAGAGTACTTGCTTGTGTGAAAAGAAATCAAAGAACAGTAGATTCTTAGAGTAATCCTTGGGTTCCAGGAATAGCAATTGAGATGAGAAGAATGGCTCTCAACACCAGGATTAGTGTTACCATGGAAGGCATGCCTTAGCACACAAAAAATTATCATGGAACTGTAGAGAAAGGAAAAAGTATAAAGTAAATAAACGACCTTTAGTCATTTTCCAACTTAAAGATGAAGGCTCCGGCCCAGTTATTCAAGTTGGTTTTGGGATAGAACAGAGGCAAAAGGAGTGTATTTCCTCCATACCCTTTGAGAGAACCCATGCCATTTAACCTACCACCCTCTACACTACTTCTTACAGCACTGAACTTTTCAATAGATGGTATGTTCATTTCTGAAGATTCCTCATATTTCATTTTTAATTAATCAAAAAGAGGGCTTTCACAATTCCCTTTGGAGGTCTATATTTAAACAGGTTTTGAAATAAGGAAATAGTTTTCTAATTTGTCTATCTTCCTCTTTTTTTCAACTTTATCACTATTAACCATATGTAAGAAGGAGCAAACTGTATGTTAATTCACTTAGATAGGAGTTTACAGTGTATTCTGACAGCTGTAAAGGCCAGAACTATTTTGGGATGAATTTGAAAAAGCATTGTATCATGGGACAGAATTGTCATCATTACTTTCTACATCACTCTACTGATATGACACCTTGAATATAATGTTCCCTCTCTGAACACCTCAAAATAAAAGAGATACAGATAAATTGGGAGGGATCCAGAAGAAATTATTATGAAAATTTAAAGAATTATACTTAGATAGGGATAGCTTGCCTGATGTTAATTGGCTCCACAGAAATATGGCATTAAGAAAGACTGTGTCCCATAGTTGGATCATCTGATTTACATTATGGTCAGTCAGTTCAATGATATTACAGTAGGACTTGACAGTATTACAATGAGGTTTGATTCAATGCATTTAATAAATCATTCCCTCATCAATGTTAGTTCTTCCAACAGAACAAATCACAACTCATCCATGCCTTCCATTTAAAGAAACTCTTGTCCATGCTCTCCCCACCACAGAGCATCTACCAACCAAGATGGTGGTATTACTCTGGGACTCTAACAATTATAAATATGTTGTAGGACTTGGGAGAATCTTCTCTTCTGCCATGTCCATGATGGGTCCACTTCCTTGTCTAGTCACATATGTCATTAGTGGTATCTTTTACACCACTTCTAGCAAGGAATTTGTTAATAGCCATATTTAGTTACCTATTTAAGTTAACCATTCTCTTTGGTGACCCTCATTTTTTTGATCCTGAGTATACTTGTATGTGTGTGTGTGTGTGTGTGTGTGTGTGTGTGTGTGTTTGTGTGTAATTAAAATGGAAGCTAGGTGGCTCAGTGGATAAGAATGCTGGGCCTGAAACCAGGAAGACATCTTCCTGAGTTCAAATCTGACCTCAGATACTTAATTGCTAAATGACCCTGCACAAGTCACTTGATCCAGTTTGCCTCAGTTTCTTATTTGTAAGATTAACTGGAGAAGGAAATGGTGAGCCACTAGCATCTTTGCCAATGAGGTCAAGAGCCAGATCTGACTGAAATGTCTGAACAACCTAAATATAATAATAACATATTTTTCAAAACTCTTACTTTCTGTCATAGTAACAACTCTGAGAAAGAGCAAGGGCTAGGCAAATGGGGATAATATGTGACTTGCCCAGGATCACACAGCTAGGAAGAATTTAAGACTAGATTTGAACCCAAGTCTTCTGAACTCCAGACCTGGCACTCTTTCCATTGAGTAGCATAGCTACTCCTAATACAATATAATTACAAAGTAATAACAATATTCCCTTTTGTAGAGAGTTTAAAGGTTAATATAGCACTTTTCTCACAATAAACCTTTGAAGTAGGTAGTGTACATATTAGTAACCCCTTTTCACAGATGAGGAAACTAAAATAAAAAGGAAAACCCATGATCATTATAACTACTCTGGGTTGAGATTTGAGTCCTGATCTCTTAACGCCAAATATTATAATCTTTCATGTATAGGGATCAAGAAGAGTGAGAACTGAGGCAATCAAATTGAATAGTCAAGAGCCAATCTTGGAAAAAAAACAGCTCTAGTACAGTAGTGAGGTTGGAAATCAATTTTATAAGCATCATAGCATAATGAATTTAGAACTGAATTAGATCTTCCCATTCACTATGAAGGATTAAGAATTAAATACCTAGAGAGGAATTAGAGGAAGTGAGTATAGATGATTTTTAAGAGTTTGGCAGTGAAAGGTAGTACTATAGAATTACAGCTTGAAGGTATAGATAAAGAAGTTGACCTTAGAAAGATGAAGGACCACATTTTCCTGAACTGAATGGGTGAAAATGTGGAAAAATTTTCAGGGAAAGAAGAGGCAATTCATTCATCCTTTTCTTATAGAGACAGTTGCTTAGAGGGTCATTCTGGTGACCCTTGTTTGGATCTTTGATGTTATCTTCCTCTGGAATATGTGGATATGGCCAGTGCTAACTTTAAGAGGACTGGAAGACTTCTAATGACTCATGTGCAGTAATCACAAAGAGTAGCAAAATATTGACATATTTTGTGATTGAGAAATATTATTGTGAGTTATTTTGTCAGTTCAAGTCTAGTTAAAGGGAGTTGTCTTTGTAGCAACCCCAGTTTATTTCCCTTTGGAGAGGATTTCAAACCACAAGGTAACTGAAGGACTGTATGGTGTACCAAAGGGAAAACCTTCATCAGATTCACCAGTAATGGAGAATATTTTAATGAGATACTGTGAGTCCTTTATATGGCTTTTTCTTCACTCTAAATGAAGTAAAGGGTATTTTGATTCCAATATGCATCAAGTTAACAGGAGCTGAGGATGAGAAATGATGAGGTGGATATCCTAGGTATTCTCCTTAAAGAGTGGAGGATCAGGGAGATCATCATTATCCAACCTCCACCCTCTCCAATCAGAAGAAGGGAGGGGTGCCAAGGGCAGACTGCTGAGATCCTGTGACTTTTAGAGTTGGTTTATCTTTTAGAATAATACATTTCTGGAGATCACAAAATTGAAAAGGTCAGTCCAATGAGAAATAAAATCAAGAGAAGTTTTGAAGCAGTCCACGAGGGAAGCAAGAATAGAAGATTTATTTTATAGCAGTAAAGGGGTCATGCAGTATGGTGGGATAATTTCTGAAAGCAGTATTTAGCAGCTGAGAACACAAAGGTAGAAGATGTATAGCGAAATGACCAGGAATTGAAGATAGGTAGAGGGTGAGCAGCAGTGGGATAAGTGGTGAAGGCTTTCAAGAAGTTCAACCAATGTATGCTTGGAAATAGTCAACCTTAAAGATGAGACTTTGAAGAAAGGAAAGTAAGACCAGACTATTGGCAAAAGACTGGAAGAACAGAAAGGGTATTATGCTTGACCTAAATAAGAAGTGAAAGAGTAGGTTGGTCTCTTGAACCCAAGGATGTTTTATTACCACAAAATCTGTAATAGTTTTTTTAAGGTCCCCACACTATAGCCTAGCCTATAGTCAAAGAGATTTAAATGATCAAGAGGGGTGTAATGGAAAGAACAGTGAATTTGGAATCAGAATGTCTGGGCTCAGGCTCACAACTCTGTCACTACCTGTATGAACTTTGGCAAGTACTTTAATTTCCTTGTATATAAAATTATAAGAATTGGTTTAGATCAAGGGTCAGCAAACTCTTCTGTTTTGTAAGGCCTTCAAAATAAAGATGGTTTTTACATTTTTAAATATGAGACTTTATTTAAAAATGTAAAAATCATTCTTAGCTTACCGATCTTATGAAAACAGGTATATGTGGCTGGATCTGGCCTGGGTGGGGGGGTCATAGTTTGTGGACCCCTGTATTAGATGATATTAAGGTCTATTCCAGTTCTAAATCTTGGGATTGTGCTCCCCCCCCCCTTGAAAATAGCCATGCCCAGGGGTTTCGTGCTTTACTTTTCTACCAACTGGGAGATTTGCAAATAAAAGCTATAACATTTATCCAGAAAACTAAGGTGGGGTTACCCTCCTTGCATATTTGAAAGATGGAAACACAGAAATGAGCATCAATAGAATTACTTAGAATTTGTATATATGCATGTGCACGAATTTATCTGAGCTCTGTTTCTTTCCCTTCTCTAGAGCCATTCAGCGCTGATGTGTGGGTTATGATGTTTGTGATGCTGCTGATTGTCTCAGCAGTCGCAGTCTTTGTCTTTGAGTACTTCAGCCCTGTGGGTTATAACCGGTGCCTTGCTGATGGCAGAGGTAAGGAGAAACTCAGCTGTTGTATTTTCATATAACTCCCTCCCCTCCACTGCTGCCACCAGCCCCAGTTCTGAAAATTGTACATGCCATCTTCTCTTCCATTTAGCTGAAGGATGCTTCCTCCTTAACTCACTCAACTCTGGAAATGGACCTTTGGCCCTTTAGTTTGTCAGCACATTCGAACTTCAGAAATGCCTAAACCGAGATGATCATCGAAAACTATGTTTCTTTCCTGGCTCTTATATTAATCTTTAGGCCCAAAGACAGTTCTATTCCTCTTTACCTAGATCCTTTCTCCTCCTAGTAAAATAAGAACCAGTAATGTAAATATACCTAGAATATTAAGTATAGCGGTGAGTCCTTTGATAACACTGGGCTGTGGGTAACATTTCTGAGCATATTCCCATAGCAGTATAGATTCAGACATTAAAATACTGTCATAGGTAGGTACCCTTCAGGAGTATATGGTGGGTAAGCTGTAACTAGTGGATATCTTCATCCAAAGCACTAATCCCAATTCCCCAGTCACACTCACAGGGAGGGAGAGGGGTGTTCTGGTGTATGAGTTTGATTTGGGTGGAATACAATGACCAACTTCATTTTTTAAAATTGCTAGGATTTATATAATGTTTTAAGATGAGCAAAGCAATTTGGAAATATTTCATTTTATCATTATACCAACTTTGGAAGTTAGGTGCTATTATTCAGTTTGATTATTTATTTTTTATTTCATTATTATTTAAATATTTAATGATATATAATATACAATATGACATATAATATTATAATTTTATGTATTATATGTGATATAATTTAAATATTATTATTATTTTAGAAATGAAGAAACTGAGACAGACGACCTATAAGGGACTTAGCTATGGTAACACAGCTAGTAAGTGGCCAAGACTAGATCTGAAGTCAGGTCTTCTTGACCCCGGGTCTACTGTGTCACTTAGCTGCCTCTGTGGCCATTTATAGGAATCTATTTTCAGCCTAGGGCCAATCTCTGAGATCTGAGTGTTTGCCAAGAGCTCCAGACATTTATGAGAATGTTAAAGGTGGTTAATTAGGTTCTTGAAGGGTGTGAAAAGAGCAGCTAACAACTCTCTTCCTTCAAATACATAGTATATGCTTGAAATATATACATAGTATAACTTGAAACATTTGGAGTTAGGGACTGAAGTAAAAATTCCCTACTTCTTTATAATTACCACCCTGAGAGTGAGCCTGATCCCAGAAAATACTCTCTTCATTGTCTGTGAATTCTGTAAGTCTCTGTTAGTCCAAAATCAGAACTGTGGTGGGATCTCTGAGTTCTGGGTTGTGGATTAATTGCTCTCTATAGTGTGATATAGCCGTGGGATTTCATATTGCACATCGGGAGTCTCCCAGTAGCTATGACCTCTTCCAGTTATAGGAATTAGCTATTTGGCACACTCTGAGCAGCACCAGTGGTCAGTCTAATATTTAGTAATACAATCACTTTGTTAAATGGTTGTGCAGATTCAAAGAAATCTGGAAACTGATGTAATTTAAGACAAATAAATTAGAAATCCCAAATTACTAAGCTTAATAAACTCTGAGGCAATTATTTGCTTTACCAAAACACTTTATTAGAAGACTAATCATAGGAAAATTTAATATAGCAAGCTCCCCTAGGAATTTTAAAATAAAGTTCAATTAATAGAAATTAAATTTACACAGAGATCAAGAAGATACATTGTGTAAATCCTACCTAGATATAAGTTCAGAGATAGATGCTAAAATATATGCAGTTCCTAATGTCAAAGATGACTGAACAGATGTTAATAGAACCTTGTTTGTTAACATAGGTGCATGCTAATGGTAATATGTAGTAGAAACGTGAGGATAGATGTTCATAATTGCATATGAAGGGTCAAATGCAACTCTATATACTGAGGCAAATGGTAACATGGTAATATCACCAAATGAGGAACTCTGGGTTTTTTTCCCAATTTATGGGTCACATGACCTGTGGTTCACATAAACCTGTAGAAGAAAGAACTCTACTGAGGTTGTGTAGGGATTGGTTATGGATAGGGAGAGACAGTGTACCAATCCTCCCTTGTGAGGAAAAAAACCAACTATCCATATCTATCCCATACTATGGGATACTGATATGGGATATTGGTTGTCCATATCGATACAAGTGTCAGGTTAACAAAAAGAGATAAGAAGTCATCTCTTAAACCCCTTCTCCTGGAATAGGTGCTTTCAGAGAGATGCTATAAAGAAAAAAAACCACAAAAACCCAAAAGGGTCATTAGTTTCCATACTACTTTTAGAGACTAGTAACTTGTTGTCACATCAGAGAATGTAAATAAAATTAGTTATCAAAGACAGATTTTGAAGAAGATGATAGCAAAGAATATATGTTGACTTGTTAAAAATCAATGTTTCTGGGTATATAATAATAAAATGTCAGAAACAGAGAAAATAAATAAAAAGCCACACACAACAGATAGTTTGAGGTAGTAGGAAGAGCATGGGGCTCAGAAATCAAACACAAGTGAGCCTCGGTATGGTGAAGTAGAAAAAATATGGGCTTAGAGTAAGTAAAGAGTATAAAACTTATAGGTAACGTGATCTTGAGCAAGTCCCATAACCTCCCTGAGTTTCATTTGCTTATAGGTAATATGGAGATTTTAATGCATGAATTATCCACTTGACAGAGCTGCTCTGAGCCTTAAAGGAGATAATTTACTCTGTAAATATAAAGCACAGCACCAGTTTAAGCTGTTATGATGATCTAGGCCCAGAAAGTTCTTTATTATTATCAGTTTATTATTAACATGAATAATTTTTTAAGATTCACATTTCTTTTATCTGCTTCTTCTTAGCTAGTTAGGAAAGTTCCTCCTTCAGTGTCTGGGGTCAAAGCCCATTGATTAGGGAACTATTCCTCCCACATCAATCCCTGCCACTTTCTGTCCCCAGACTCTTGATGCCTCTCTATTCTGTCTTCTGGAAAGTATCAAGGGCAAAAAGAGGTACAAATATTTACTTAGATGACCATCTAGCTGATGTCTATGACCACTTGGGGAAGATGCTTTAGGGAGAGAGATTTCCTTCTTTCACTAAGAATCTGGGTAGAAGAGCCTTATGGTCCTGACCCCTGAGGTCCTAAGATCCTAGGAAAGGCTAACAAAACAGAACAAGGCAGGGCTTTCAGAGTCATTAGAGAAGAAGCACCCTTCTTCTCTGGGAATGACATTATCTCAATGAAGTTACTGATAGGGAGGACATACTCCAATATTCTTGCAATGTATCAATAGAACTAGACTGTGAGATTCTTGCTGCCATTAATTGCTCAAACTTATCTGTTGATCCCTACAGAGCCAGGCGGTCCCTCTTTCACCATTGGCAAAGCTATTTGGTTGCTGTGGGGGCTGGTATTTAACAACTCTGTACCAGTTCAGAATCCAAAGGGAACAACCAGCAAAATTATGGTGTCAGTGTGGGCCTTCTTTGCTGTCATCTTCCTGGCCAGCTACACTGCCAACTTAGCTGCCTTCATGATTCAAGAAGAATATGTGGACCAAGTTTCTGGCCTGAGTGACAAAAAGGTAAGAGAAACTTTTGAAAACCTCCCATTCCTCCACAAAAAAAAAAAAAATCATCTCCCTTGGAAAGAAGACATTGTTTATATTCTCCTTCCAGTCCCCATTTTAATTAGGCTCATGTTTCAAGCTACTGAGAGGATGGAAAGTTTTCATGATCCTAATAATTTTCTCACATCTGCATTTCCTACTTGTGTTTTAAATAAATTGGAAGGCAAAAGCAGAAGAAATTAGTTTCCCTACTGAAATAATCGTTTTCCCTTCCTGTCTTTATACGAACCTACTGATTTATGCTGGGAGTGTCACAAATGATCCCTGGGCTACAAATAACTAGCTTGGTTTTGAACCCATTCTCTTAGTGTGATTGCCTATTGGTTTGTTAAGGTAGGGCAGCAAGGTAGCTGGGGGATACAACGACTGGCCTGTTATTAGAGGGTTGCCCCTGTGTGCCAGAACTGTGGAAGCTTGCTTATTATGGCTTACATTTTCCCACAGATGGACTAGTTGCTGTAGGCTTACCCTGCCTTTGTTTCTTCTCTGGGCACATTCTAGAGCTAGGCAGGAGGGCTGCTCATGTAGAAGCACTGGAGTATTTCAAAGTACAAAAACTGGTCTTTAACTTTGTGACTGCCCACATACTCTGAAGCTAACAGGCCAGTCCTATACCTGTACCCAGTGTTGCACTGAACTGGCATGCATAGTACAGAAACGAGGGAAGATATTTGTTGTTCATTTTCAGTGGATGAGTATGTGCGGGTCTATTGGTGATTTTACAGAATTGACATACCGTAGCTTTCCATGTGAGATGTCCTGTCACCCCTAGCTATGATACTAATGATCCCTGTCACCTTCTGAAGCTTCCAGTAAAAGACACAGACACTCCAAATGAATCATGGAAGCTTTTTGCTCCTAAGAAATTCACTGACATCAGTTTTGTCATGCTTTAGAAAATATTAATCTGTTTTAAGAAGTAAATACGAAGGGTCCAGTTAGGTAGCTAAGTGGATTAAAAGCCAGACTGAGAGATTGGGGAGGGGGGATATCCTAGGTTCAAATCTGGCTTCAGACAAGTCACAGCCTCCATTACCTAGCCCTTACCTCTCTTCTGTCTTAAATCCAATATATAGTATTAATTTTAAGACAGAAAGTCAAATATTAAAATTTTTAAAAATTAAAAAGAAGTAAATATGAAGTATTAGCCTGCTAAGTAAGATACTTCATGCTTAATAGTAATAATTTATCATTTGAGATCTCCTAACCCAATAGTTAAGAGAATAACTTAGAAAGAAAATATGAAGATGGATTATAGTTGGAATGAAAGGGAGAGTTCCCTTTTCTGTGCCTCTGGTAATCATTTTCCATAAAAGAGACATTTGGCAGAGTGGAGAGAGACTGATCTTAAATGTAGAAAGGGCAAAGTTCAAGTCTGATCTCTGACATATATTGCTTGCGTAATGCTGGTCAAGCCACTTAACCTGTCAGTGTTCTAAGAAACTCTCTATAATTATAAATTGCATTAGTAGTAAGAATTTCCTTATTTTGGAGTTTCTTATACCAATAAACCACAGGTCCAGTCTCTATTTTATTTTCCCTAAAGGAACATTTAAAAACATGGAGAATAGATAATACAGGGTTTAAAAGGGAATGAGAATTTGATTTATTATATTTTTATTCTCTTCCTCTCTTTTTTTCCTCTCTTTGAATTTTCTCTTTTTTCTGTTTCTTCCTTTTTCCTCCTCCTCATTATTTCCTTTTTCTCATTTTCATGTTCTTCTTTCTGAAGCTCCCAGGAACACATTTGATTCTGTAACTTAGTGGTTAGAGACTGGGTAAGGATAAGCACTTTGAAAGAGATTCTTCTCCCACCTCCCTCTTCTGACTGCCTAAGAAGTAATATAACAGAGGGCATCTTCTTATAACAAGGTTCATTTATGGACATGCTAAGGGGTAGAGAAGATTACACAGAGAATCCAACATTCTCTTGGTCCTCTAGCTGGGGCCCCACCATGATCAGTACATGAATTTCATACATGGCTCTATAAAAGAACCTATAGGAAACTTTGCTGACCAAAAACTGGATAATTCTATAAGGGGGCAGAATGATGTAATGAAGAGACTACTGGACTTTGATTCAGAAGACCCAGTTCTAGATTCCACCATTTACTAGATTTGTAGAGTTAGACAAGTCAATTAAACCCTGTGAGGAAGAGGAGGAGGAGGAGGAGGAAGAGGAGGAGGAAGAGTAATAATAAGGGATAGCTAGGAAGATGTTCTTTATTATTTCCATTTTACATATGGGGAAACTGAGTCAGGTAGCATTAAAGTGCTTGCCCGATTATACAGGTACTAAGTATATATGGCTACATTTGAATACTGGTCTTTCTGACTCCAGTCCCAGCCCTTTGTCTTCTATACCACCCAACTGACTCAATTTCCTTATCTGTGAAACAGGGTTAATAATACTTATATAAACTAAAATGTCTGTTGTTATTTTTAGTCAAACTAAGTTTACTGAAGATTGGATAGAGGCTGTTTTCCCTTCCATATTTTTTAATCAGTTAGTCATTCAGCAAATATCTATTTACAAAAGGCATGCCAATTGCCAGGCACCTGTGTTAGATCATCAGGAGCTCATGAGATAAATATAGGTAGATAGCTAGCTAGCTAGCTGGCTAGATAGATAGATAGATAGATAGACAGACAGACAGATAGATAGACACATATATTAATATATACACAACTACCTATCTATCTGTATACATACATATTATATAAATCAATACAAAATATAGACAAAGTAACTGCAGTGGAGGGAGGGAGGAAATGGGGCAGTAGCAGTTGGTAGGATTAAGCAGAGTCCCAAGCTGGGCTTTGAAGATTCTAAGAGGCAGAGGTGAGGGGGAAATTCATTCCAGGCCTTGAGGCCAGTTTGTAAAAAGAACATGGAGATGAAAGCTGAAATGTTATTTATGAGAAGCAGCAACTTGGGTAGAATGTAGAGGATGTGAAGGAGAGTAATATGAAGGGAGTCTGGGAAAATAGGCTTTTCCAGACTATGAAGGACTTTAAATTCCAGATAGAGGAGCACCTACATTTTATTCTAGAAGCATTAGGGAGCTACTGGAGTCATCAACACGATCATAACTGCTTTAGGAATTTCACTTGGCTGCTTTGTTGATGATAGAGTGCAACAAAGAGAGATTGGCCAGGAGACCAATTTAGAGGCTATTATAGTAATTTAGGTGAAAAATGATGAGGGCCGGACCATGGAGGGACAGAGGTAAGAGATTTTGTGGAGGTAGAGTTGACAAACCTTGTCACCTTATTGGATGATGGTGGGTAAGAGCGAAGAGTCAAGGATGACTGACGTAAAGCTGGTTGGCTCAAAATGGCAGTGTCAGAAACAGGCAATTAAGAATTCACCGGTAACTTATGACAACAGATTCAGTTGAAACATCATGTCAGAAGCCAGCTTGCAAGGTTTAAGTAAGAAGTGAGTAAAAGGAGATAAGTAAAAGGGAAGAAGCTTTTTCTTAGGCGTTTGGGAAAGGGAGTAGTACAAAGTAATAAGTTAGGAGATGGTAGGGTCAAGCGATGTTTTTTTTTTTTTTCAAGGTGGGCAGGATCTTGGGCATATTTTTATAGGGAGCAGGGAAAGAACCGGTAGATACGGAGAGGGCAAGGATTATCAGGAGGTAGGAGAGGAATGATTCCAGGGATAATCTCAAGGAGGAGAGATGAGTAAATGAATACAAGTAAAAGATGTTGGCCTTAGAAGGCTAAAGGATAAATTCCTCATCAGAAATTAGAGTAAAGGAAGACAGAAAAGGGAATGAAGTAAAAGGATTTTGAGATGTAGGGAAAGGGAAAGGAGATGGTACATTATCCTGATTTGCAAAATTCTTTCACAAAAATGTGAAGGCAAAAGGGAAAATGGAATTGAATTTATTCATGCCACTGCCTTAAAAATTCAGCATTTATTGTGTATATTATGTATATAGAAAGCAGTTAGATAACAGGGACTTTTATAAACTAATGTTGTATTCAGTTTATCATTTGATAATGTGTTTTATGCATTTTAGAACCTTGCAAATATAGAAATAATAAAGTAGCATATATATTTAAATAACCCAACATATTTAATTGAATATTAGTATGAGGGAAAGTAATAGGATTTAAATTCAGAGCTTCTGCAAATCTCTTTAAAGTATCAAAATTCTTATTATTGTTTTGATTAAAAATACTTAAAGGAAGCTGACATGCATCAAAGACAAGAAGCTATAAAGTTTTCATTAACATCTCAATGTTTGGTAATTCAAATGTGAACATATTTATATGAAATGAAAGTGAAATTTAAAAGCATCAAAACAAGTTGAGATTAGAAATGAAGTTTAAAATTTATTTTAATAAATAACTTTGTTCTTCTTATTAATAGTTTCATAAAATTAATACATGCTCAAAATAATGAATATTCCTCAAAATCTTTTAATATAATTTCAATATATCTTGCTTAAAAGTGAAGTCATTTCTTCCAACATGGTAAGGAATATTTGTAGATTCAATGAAGGAATACTTATAGGTACAAAGTTTGTAATTCATCTATTTTTATTTTGTAAAAAATATACAAAGATCTCATTTATATAAAAGTTACCAAGTGAGGGTTTCAAACTAAAAATTCTATGAAAAATCTTCCTATTTTTGTACACATTACCCAGATGAATTCTCTTTGCTGTGGTGGGGAATTTGTAGTACTCAATCATATACTTCAGTGCTTAAGCACCCATGTTTTCATTTATGTGCATATTGTAATCTCTCTCTGACCTAGTAGATAATCTATATGAATTGTGGCCTAAATAATGAATCACATGTTGATATGACTACAAAATTGACTGAGCTTATCTTTTTATGACAGACATTCAGTCCAACTCTGGGGCCATACTTGACTTGACAGAGTAGCCCCACCCAGAGCTTGAATTCCATCATACTGGCCTTTAAGAATCCATGACTTTTTGATAGGAACATTAAGGAAGGAGTAGCTAGGATCATATGGAGGAATAGTGTGTATTAGTGGAACTCCAAAAAATAATGTTGCAAGAAAAACGGGAAAAGATAACCCTCCCTCTTTCTATCAGATAATTTAAACTGGTTATTACCCTGTCAGTGGGGTGAAAAGGACGCTGAACACTGGTCTTTCTCCTTCCTCTCCTTTTTCCCTCTTTAGAATTCACAATCCACTGTAAGATTCTAGGTAGCATTCTCAAACTGCTGATGATTGTATTATATCTTTTAGCATCTTGGAAATAACTAGAGTAGGCGAGGCCATGTAGTTTAGACCCAAAAATTCCAAAATGGGCCCCAATTCCTTTCCCTTCTAGATGCTCCAATAGTGCTTTGGGGATAGATCAGTCAAATTTAAAGGGAGAGAAGAAAGTGAGTGAAGCAGGTCATTATGCTTGTAGCAGATAGCCTATCTGTTCATCAGATTACCTTTGTACACATACCCCAGGCTCCTACTTTCCTATCCCAGGATTCTAGTACTTTTAGGATCAGAAATTCTTATAAACTGAAATGATTTATACATCATTAAAAGCACAGTTGTTTTCCTCTGAATAGCTATACATACTATCCAAATTTTATTTTGTCAGAAATATATTAATCCTTGTGAGGTCTACTGTCTTTGGATCTAATATGGGGGTTGTAGCTTAGATAGTTTCCATGGTTACTGCCCAAAAACCCATTGCATTTCTGAAACAAGGTAAAGGTTACTTCAGGCTCTGAGGAATTCCATATGGTCTGGAGCCCATCTTCATCTTGAAATGTGTTAGTAGCACAGCATTGGCCTCTGAGCACATTAATGAAGCAATGTTACATCATCCCCAGCTCAACTTTCCTCTTTAACCCTCTGAACAAACTCTAGATTGAAAAGCAGAAGGAGACTGCTACTCTCATTCTCATATACACAGGTTAACTCCACACCACAGGACGCAGAATTGAAGGCAGCTAAAGTAGACCACAGGAGACAATTTTCAGTCAAAGCAGCCTGAGATTTGTATCTCAATTGGACCTGGAGGTATCTGAGTGATTACCAACCCTGGAAAATTTCAGGGGCTATGTCTAGAGTAAGAATTCAAGATGTGGTAGGAGAGGAGAGTCTGAGATGTGACAATCAGAAAAGAAAGGGTACAGACAAGCAGTAAATGGGACTATAAATGGCTTTCTCTTCATTAATAGTTAAATTTACATATTGATTTCTATGTAGAACATTGCCCGATTTAGTGGATGGTGATTGCATTGGTTGTTTTCACTGAACTGTTTATTTTTAAAATCTTTTTACAAAGCAAAACACTGTGTAGGGAAAGAAAAAAAGGAATATATAAAAAAAGATATTACAAAAACGAAATACATCAATAAAGGGGTTTTTAATAGCATAGTGTTATTCTGAACCATAACAAAAGCCAAATAGCCATCTGGCTATCTCTAGACTGACCAGCATGAAGCCCTGGACCTGCTGAGTAATGACCCTTAAGGTGACCTAAAGCCAGTTTGGTTTCCTTAGAAAAGAGGTGTCAATATTTCTCTGCAGATTCCATGGGATCACTGCCATCCAAAGAATGCCACCCACCCAGATCCCCAGACCCACTGTTATCTAGGCTGGTCCATAGCTCTATGCCTGGAGTTAAGCCAGAAGCAGAGGGACCTTTAGGCATAGAGTAAGTGAAATGGAGTCTTCTTCTTCTTGAACAGTTTTAGATTAGTGAACACTGTAAGTTGAAGAGCATGTACCTTTTCTCCCATCTACAAATATTTTTTTCTATTGCTATACCCCAAGAGGTATTATTTAATTTTATTGTGCAGCATTCATTGATATACAGCATTCTAATTATACCTACTCAAAAGAGAACAGCATTTACTTTTCTGTAGGATTTTGTTCCCTGCATTTTTCACTGAAGGAATAAAATGGCTTTAAATAAATGTGATAAATGATTTAAACAAATGTCACAATAAATGGTTTAAATAAATGCAATCCATATGCCAGATAGAATGTTATACATTCTGAAGGTCAGAAAGCTTGAAAGTACCTTGATCATCTGTTCTAGCCCTGTGACTTTAAGCAGAACAATAGCTAGACCAGAGAGTTTCTTCATCTCGCTTGCGTCATGGACCCTTTTGACAATCTGGTGATACTTATGAACCTTTTCTCAGAATAATGTTTTTAGTCATTGAAAGAAAATGCTAAGGGAAATAAATATGTAATTTTCTTCCTGATCCAGTTCCCAGACCCTCTGAAATCTATCACATATTCCTTTGGAATCCCATGGGACTCCATGTTAAGAGCTCCTAATCCTGACCAATTTATAAAGACAACTGTCTTTTCTTTTTAGAGATAAACAGAGTTGGACAATCTATAATATCCTTAGAACAATTAAAATATTAAACCTATAATTTTTTTAAATTGGGAAAAGCTGGTGAGTGTATTTTATATATATATATATATGTACATACATATATATATATGAGAGCTTATACTTGCTAAATAAGAGTGATACATAGAGGCAACTGGCTTGTAATTAATAATTTTGCATATAATGAATATAACATGAATACTGACATAACTGACAAAAGGAATCTCACTCTTCATTAAACTTCTTTTTCTACTAAGATTGAACAAATTATCTTTTTTCATCATTAACTGTTTTTAAAATGTTTTCTGAATAGTTAGTCCTATAAGTATTAGAATTAGCATACACGAAAACTATAGGAACAAATGACATCATGGAAGCACAGATGCAGAATAGGGGAGCCTTATGGTATTAGCATAAATCACCAAATCTAGAAACTTTTATCTTTAATGATTTTTGTTTTGTTTTCATATCACCTAGATTCCCTATATGTCCTTCCTTCTCCTCTCCCAGAAAAGCCATCCCTTACAAAAAAATGTTTGTTTGTTTTTTAAAGAGAAAAAGGGAGAAAAAAGATCAAAGACATCAATCAGCCACTTCATCAAAAAAAGCTGACATAAAATATTACACACTGGAGCAGAGTAGTGAAGAGAGGTATCCTCTTATATTTCTTCTATTCCTTAAAGAATATATTATTGGATCAATGTCATCCTGGAAGGCAGCCCATGTTATCAGGATGCAGGGTTCTGCTCTTGGTCTGTCATTGTTAAATTTTTTTATTAATGAACTAGATAAAGATGTGAATTAGAAAGATAATAGTTCCACTCTATTTTGCCCTAAACACACACATTTTTGCTATTTTATTTAGTTCTGGGAACTGTATGTGATTTTAATTCAGTTCAATAAATTTTTATTAAGCATGCGTGTACCAAGGACTGTGCTAGGAGGATGTTGACTTAGAGAAGGGTGATCAGGATAATTGGAGGATAGAAAATTTTACAAGACCATTAGTTGAAGGAAGTGGGTGGAGTCCTGTTGGAGATATGGGAGTTGTCTTCAAGAATCTGAAGGAATAGAATGTGAAAGAAAGATTCAACTTTCTACATTGCCCTAAGAGTAAAAACGGAAGCAGTAGGTAAAAGTTAAAGATACAAAGATTTAGGTTTGACATAAAGTTAAATGTTAACCATTGGAGCAATTCCAAAGAAGTATGTGTAAACTCACTTGACAGTAAATCCTCCATCATTGGGGTGGGGTGGAGGCACCAAGCAAAAGGTCCCTTGTTTCTTTGTCAGAGTATTGTAGAAGTAATTCCTTCCTGAATTGGGTTCAGGTTTGACAAGATTATTAAGCATTTCTAAAATACTTGGAAATAAAATTAGAACCTCCCCCCACCCAAGATATGAGCATTTGAAAAGATGAGTCTAGTATAAAATGCCAGGTTGGTGACACAGTATTAAATGCCAGGATGTGGAATCTGGAAGACTCATCTTCCTGAGTTCATATCAGACCTCAAACACATACTGTGTGACCCTGGGTAAATCACTTATCCCTCTTTGCCTCAGTTTCCTCATCTGTCACGTGAGCTGGAGAAGGTAAGAGGTAACCCATTCCTGCATCTTTGCTAATAAAACCCCAAATGGGGTCATGAAGAGTCAAACATGCCTGAAATGACTGAACAACAATAAACATAGCAGCATGCAATTGGATCCAGTTTTTTAGGTTCTCCATTAAAGGCCCAAAATGAATTACATAAATGGAGAATAGGGAGATCTGCCTCAGTAGCAATTCATGTGAAATAAGGAGTAGCATGCCACAGTGGGAAGATAAATGATGATGGCATTTATATAGCTGACAAAATGAGTCAGACTTTTCACTAAACTTCCTCTTTTTCTGCATTGGGCAAATTACCTCTTTTTCATCATTAACTGTTCTTGGATGTTCTCTGGACAGTTAGTCCTATAAGTATTATTAAGGTTTGCAAAGTGCTTTATAAATATTAACTCATTTCGTGTCATCCTTAACTCATTATTTCATTCTCACAAACAACTCTGGGAGGTAGACGCTATTATTATCTCCATTTTGCAAGCGAGGAAACTAAGGCAGACATAGGTTAAGTGGTCTGCCACAGCTAGTAAGTGTCTAAGGTTGAATCTGAACTTGGGTTGTTCTGACTCCAGGTACAGGATTCTAACTCTATAATTTAGGTATATTGAACCATTAACCAATATGTACCCAGTAAAGGTATTAATTGATTAATGAAAAACAGCATTTGTTAAGAAGTGAATTCTTAATAAATGAATCACTTATTATGTCATAAGTACTGTGGTAAGTGCTAGGATATAAATAGAAAAGTGAAAGGGTCCTTCATCTCAAAGACATCTCATTCTATTTTTTTAAGGTTTTTTTTTTCCAGATTACATATTGGTACAATTTTCAGTGATCATTTTCTGATGTTTTGTGATCTATCTTCTCTCCCTCCCTCCCATCCCTCCCATCTCCCAAGATGGCAGGTAATATGATATAGGTTATTATACAACACATATTCCATGTGCTTTATGCTGTGGAAGACCTATATATCACACTGGAGAAAAAATTCATAAAAGAAATAAAATAAAGAATGGTATACTTCAATCTACAATTAGACTCCATCAGTTCCTTCTATGCAGTGGGTAGCCCTATTCATCTTGGAGTTGTCCTGGATCCTTGCCTTGTTGATCATAGTTCAATTCATAATTGATCATTGTACATTATTGCTGCTACTGTGTACGATGCTCCCCTCACTTGGCATCACTTCATAAAAGTCCAGTTCTTTTTTTTAATTATCTTGTTTGTCATTTGTTATAGTGCAATTCTATTTAGAGGAGACTGTATATATATATATGTCAGGATTCAAATATAGGGTAAATGGTAAGGGCCAAGGTGGTCTTCCATTTTATTGCAAGGATTGTAATTGGTGATTTTTCCTACTCTTGAAAGTAGTATGTCAGCCATGCTTGCTCCAAATGAGAGGAAATATGAGAAAGTGGAGAGAAGTTGCTCAGAACCACACTGGTTGAGAGAAGAATAGGCCTGAGGTCAGGAATAGAGCACTTGGGCTCTTTCCCGAAGAAATAGGGTTAAGGAGGGTAGAGTCAATGTGTAGCCAGGAAAGGGGAAGGGGAAGGGGGCATGAAAGGAAGCTTGGGGGAAGGTAAGATCCTAGTTGCATCTTAGTAGGGGTGGATTGGAGCAGAGCTAAAGGCTCCCTATGTGGCCAGCTTCCCTCAGCTCTCAGTGCCTGGTGAGATCTAGAGATGGGAGCTGTGAGACAGAAGTGATGTAGTTTGTAAAATAATAATAATAGTCATATGAATAGGAATCTAGTATCCTGACAAAGGGCTCTAATAGCCTCAATAAAAATTTTTCAATTCCAACATGTAATATTTTGTTCAATTCTGGGCATCACATTTTAAGAAAAGTAGTGGTGAATTGGGAAGCATCCAGTGAATGTTAACAATGATAGTTAAAAGATCTGAAATATGCAACAACTGAAGATATTTAATTTGGAAGGAACAAAATGTTGAAGGGGAAGGCATGGGATAGCTATATTCATGTATTTGGAATATCATCATACTGGGCTTAAAGCTTGCCTCCTACAACCTCCATATAAGATTGTTCAGTTGTTCAGTGCTGTCCAAGTCTACATGACCCTATATAGCATTTTCTTGGCAAACATATGGAAGGGTTTACCATTTCTTTCTCCAGTGTATAAGGCAAACAGAAGTTAAATGATTGGATTAGGGCAATGATTCCCAAAGTGGGCATTACCACCCCCTGGTGGGTGCTGCAGTGATCCAGGAAGGCAGTGATGGCCACACTTTTTTTGTATTACATTCTATTCTGAGTTCAATAAATAGTTTCATAATTTCCAGGGGGCTCTAAGTAATATTTTTTACTGGAAAGGGGGCGGTAGGCCAAAAAAGTTTGGGAACCACTGGATTAGGGTCACACAGCAAGTAAGGATTTGAGATTTGAACTCAGGTCTTCTTGACTCCAGACCTAACTATTGAGTCATTTACGTGCCTTCTATGTAAGGAAGACTGTTGTTTTTTTTTTTTAAATAATTAGAGCATTTAGATATCAAATAGTTTGTCTTGGAAAATGGTGAACTGTCTGTTCCTAGAAATATTCAAGCAGGGATGTTTTAGATATATTGCTTTCTTGGCATTGCCAATTAATGTCTCTAATCTTGTCTGGCAGGAGCTATACTTTATTTTTAGTTAAAATTCAAAATATAGTATAGAAATGATTTCCCTTTTCCTCTCTAGTAAGCTATAGAAAGCAAAGGGCAGGTTACAGAGGTGAAGTTGCATTAATATCCTATAGAAGTATAGTGAGATGTCGACAACCTGTTATAACTTTATGAAGTGTGAAGGAATGATTGGATTTACAGGGAAATGCTAGATTAAGATTGGCCATGCCCTGCAGGCCTTTAAATAGCTGAATTCACTAGCTCTAAATTAGAACTGAGCTGCTACTGGGCATCGGCCAGCATTTAAAAAAAAAAAAAACCTGAAAGGGACAGAATTGTTCTTAGGGCTGAAGATGAGTTTTATATCTCCTTCTTTCACCTGAACCTTTTCATTAGGGCCTTTTGCCCAGCTCAAAAGTTCATCAGTCAGTTCTGACTAGTTCAAGGCATATTTAAAGGAGCAGAGATATACACTTTGCAAGTGTATCAGCACAGAGTCACTTTCTCAAAGTAGGGAGCAGAGACTCATAATTAGACAGTCATAGACACAGAGAGGCAGGACAGAGGAAACTGTAAAGAGCTTGACCCCTGGCAGAAATGAAAAGAGCCAACCATGATCTCAAGGAAAGACTAGGTTTAGCAAATGAAAATGAAGCTTTGGGGAACAGTAGACCCAGGGAACCCAGCTTAGGGAACTTCCATCCTGATGTGATTCTTTTCTGATTTGAGAGGAATTTGGTTTTGATGAGTGGATTAGAAGAGAAAGAATAGTGAGTTATTTTGGACATATGTGTTCTTTATACATATGCCTTATTACCATTGATGCTCATTTTTCTCATTGATACTGTGAATATTTGTGATATGATTTGTGAGTTTGATCAGGTTTATATGAAGAATGTTTTGTAGCTATTCTTTTTATTATGCCACCTAACTAAATGTCTTTCCTTTGAGCTAATTGCTTTTAGGGACTCATGAGTTATAGTTTTAGAAAATTGGAACTTGAGAGCAGCAGTCACTCTCTGTGGATGGATGAGTGAGAAAGCAAGTTGTCAGAGATGCTGCTGCCAGAGGGGATGCTGCAATAGCATAGATACTGAACTTAAAATTGTAACTAGAGAAAATTTGATGAGTTTTTCTTTGAATTAGGAGGGTTTCTGAATCTAGTTTTAAATATGGCTAGCACTTAAAATCTTTTACTTTTAGGCCATCTTTCCCAAATCGGACAAGTTTAGAAGAACAGATGGCCCCAAGATTGCCAATGAACTGGAGTTCTTTTTACTGCCAAATTACTAGTTCTAAGAGAAGAAAATTATTTCCAGCAGTTACTTCATTCTGAAACTCATTCCTTTCTTATTCCCATTCAACCTCATCCCAAGGAAAGGAAATCGATTTCCCAAAATTCTTTTCTATATCCTCTTTTAAAGAAGTTATCTACTAAAAGATCGATAAGATTAGATATTCTCAAACTGTCTTGGTATGTGAGTTGTAGATACATTAGGAATTAGTATCACATTTTGGTCATGAAGTTTTGAGTCACTTGGGAATGATTCATATAGCCATAAAATTAGTGTAAGCCCATAAGTCCTAGATGTTGAAGGAAATCAGGCTGTATTATAGTCAGAATTTTATTAAAAAGGAAAAGTATGACATACACTGCTCTTTTAGGTTTCTTGGGGCCCCATACATCAGATTTTCCCAAAGCTTTCCCGCTACCTAGTACACTGTAAGTTCCTTGGGGGCAGAGACTATGTCATTTTTCATTTTGTATCTTTAGATCTTGTACATAGAAGTTCTTGAATTGAATTTATTGAGGAGCAGAAATTGATTATACCCNAGTCTGAGGTCTCAACCTGAGCTCTGAGGCCAGGTTCAAAAGGCAAAAATACCCCTCAAAGGAAGTTTCCATCATATTTAAAAGATAGCTCTTTTCATCACTTCCTGTGTCCACCTCCAGTACTATGTGGACAAATGGCAGCCTCAAACTTGTTTTGGACTGCCCAGGGGGCAATCAGTTGTTTTTCATTTGTCACTTACTAGCACATGTGGGTCATAGACCTCCTACCTCCCCAGTTAATTCTAAGTTGTGTGGGGTAACATATTCTTGGTAGCTAAAGTCTAAAGAATGAATAAGGGTGAGTTCATTCCATTTACGCAAATTCAAGATCAGGTCTTGAATCAATATGTTTCTTCCTTCCTTCCTTCCTTCCTTCCTTCCTTCCTTCCTTCCTTCCTTCCTTCCTTCCTTCCTTCCTTCCTCTTTCTTTCTTTCTTTCTTTCTTTCTTTCTTTCTTTCTTTCTTTCTTTCTTTCTTTCTTTCTTTCTTTCTTTCTTTCTTTCTTTCTTTCTTTCT